>NW_026652284.1:22960701-23229802 GCF_009828535.3 Hylobates moloch
CTCCTCACTTCTTCCCAGACGGGGCGGCCGGGCAGAGGCACTCCTCACTTCCCAGTCGATGGGTGGCCGGGCAGAAGCGCTCCTCACCTCCTAGACGATGGGTGGCCGGGCAGAGGCGCTCCTCACCTCCCAGACGATGGGTGGCCGGGCAGAGGCGCTCCTCACCTCCCAGACGATGGGTGGCCGGGCAGAAGCGCTCCTCACTTCCCAGATGGGGAGGCCGGACAGAGGGTCGGCCAGGCAGAGACGCTCCCTACCTCCCAGACGGGGCGGCGGCCGGGCAGGGGCTGCAATCCCAGCACCCTGGTAGGCCAAGGCAGGCGGCTGGGAGGCGGAGGCTGCCGCGAGCCCAGACCATGCCACCGCACTCCAGCCCGGGCAACACTGAGCACCGGGTGAGCGAGACTCCGTCTGTAGTCCCAGCACCCTGGGAGGCCGAGGCGGGCAGAGCGTTCGGGGTCAGGAGCTGGCGACTAGCGTGGCCAAGATGGCGAACGCGCGCCGGCAGGCAAAGGAGAAAAAACAGGCAGTCCGCGGCGCGGGGCAGCAGCGAGACGAGGAGACCGCTGCGCGGGCCACAGAGGGAAAGAAAAGAAAAAGGAAGGAAGGAAGGAAGGAAGGAAGGAAGGAAGGAAGGAAGGAAGGATGGATGGAAGCGGGACGTGGAGAACTTTTGTGTCTAGTTCAGGGATTGTAAATGCACCAATCAGCACCCTGTCAAAACGGACCAATCAGCTCTCTGTAAAATGGACCAATCGGCTCTCTGTAAAATGGACCAATCAGCAGGATGTGGGTGGGGCCAGATAAGAGAATAAAAGCAGGCTGCCTGAGCTAGCAGTGGCAACTTGCTGCGGTCCTCTTCCATGCTGTGGAAGCTTTGTTCTTTCACTCTTTGCAATAAATCTAGTTACTGCTCACTCTTTGGGTCCACACTGCCTTTATGAGCTGTAACGCTCACCATGAAGGTCTACAGCTTCACTGCTGAAGTCAGCGAGATCATGAACCCACCGGGAGAAACAAACAACTCCAGATGCACCGCCTTAAGAGCTGTAACACTCACCTCGAAGGTCTGCAGCATCGCTCCTGAGCCAGTGAGACCAGGCACCCACCAGAAGGAAGAAACTCCGGACACGCTGCCTTTAAGAACTGTAACACTCACCGTGAGGGTCCATGGCTTCATTCTTGAAGTCAGTGAGACCAAGAACCCACCAATTCCTGACACAGGATTACGGGCGTGAGCCACCGTGCCCAGCCTTTTTTTTTGTTTTTGAGATGGAGTTTTGCTCTTGTTGCCCAGGCTGGAGTGCAGTGGCGTGATCTCAGCTCACCACAACCTCCGCCTCCCAGGTTCAAGTAATTCTCCTGCATCAGCCTCCCTAGTAGCTGGGATTATAGGCATGTGCCACCACACCTGGCTAATTTTGTATTTTTAGTAGAGATGTGGTTTCTCCATGTTGGTCAGTCTGGTTTTGAACTCCCGACCTCAGGTGATCTGCCCGCCTTGACCTCCCAAAGTGCTGGGATTACAGGCATGAGCCACCACGCCCAGCTATACAGCTTGTTTTATTTTGAGACAGAGTCTCACTCTGTCACTCAGGCTGCAGTGCAGTGAGTGTTAATCTATGCACATGAAAGCTCTCAGAATAGTGCCTGACACACGTTAAGCACTCAATTTTTTTCTTTTTTCTTTCTTTTTTTTTTTTTTTTGAGGCAGGGTCTCACTCCCATCACCCAGGCTGGAGTGCAGTGGCATGATCTCGGCTTACTACAGCCTCAACCTCCCAGCACAAGCAATCTGCCTACCTCAGCCCCACAAGTAGCTGAGACTATGGGTGTGCGCCACCACATCCAGCTAATTTTTGTATTTTTTGTAGAGATGGGGTTTCACCATGTTGCCCAGGTTGGTCTCGACATCTTCAGTTCAAGCGATCCACCTGCCTTGGCCTCCGAAAGTGCTGGGATTACAGGCGTGAGCCACTGCACAGGGCCAAGTGCTCAATAAATTAAATGTGAGTTTGTGCAATGTGATTACATGTGAACACTCGACTCAATTGGCTTAAACATAAAATTTATTTTTAATTAATTATTTATGATGGAGTTTCACTTGTCACCCAGGCTGGAGTGCACTGGCATGATCTCAGCTCACTGCAACCTCTGCCTCCTGGGTTCAAGCAATTCTCCTGCCTCAGCCTCGGGAGTAACTGGGATTCCAGGTGCGCGCCACCATGCCCGGCTAATATTTGATTTCTTTTTTTAGATGGAGTCTTGCTCCAGCCCAGGCTGGAGTGCAGTGGTGCGATCTCGGCTGACTGCAAGCTCTGCCTCCCGGGTTCAAGCGATTCTCCTGCCTCAATCTCCTGAGTAGTTGGGATTACAGGCGCGCACCACCACACCCAGCTAATTTTTGTGTTTTTAGTAGAGACGGGGTTTCACCATGTTGGTCAGGCTGGTCTCGAACCCCTGACCTCGTGATCTGCCGCTTCGGCCTCCCAAAGTGCTGGGATTACAGGCCTGAGCCACTGTGCCCAGCCTATTTATTATTTTTATTATTTTTTTTGAGACAGAGTCTTGCTCTGTTGCCCAGGCTGGAGTGCAGTGGTGGATCTTGGCTCACTGCAACCTCCACCTCCCGGGTTCAAGCGATTTTCATTTCTCAGCCTCCCAACTAGTCAGGACTACAGACGTGTGCCACCACGCCCAGCTAATTTTTGTATTTTTGGTAGAGACGGGGTTTTGCCATGTTGGCCAGGCTGATTTCCAACTCCTGACCTCAAGTGATCCGCCCGCCTCAGCCTCTGAAAATGCTGGGATTACAGGCATGAGCCACTGTGCCCTGCGGAAAGAAATGTATTATTTTACCAACAGGAAGTCCCAGGGGATTCTTGGCCTTGGAATGGATTAATTCGGTAGTTCAATGATGGCACACGGACCCAGGAACGTTCTGTCTCCACTGCTGCCTCCCTTTAGGTTGGCTTCAGCTCAAGGGCAACTACCCTCTTGGTAACAAGACGGTTGCCAGCAACACCTAAGGGAAGAGGTGTCCTGGTCTTACCTAGCAAGGAGAAGGCCTGCTCCCTAAGCCAGACATTTAAAATGCTTCCCTTCAGTCTGATTGGGTGAGCTGGGTCATGTGGTAACCTCTACCAACCACAGCGCCGAGACAATGCAAGGAGCTGATTGGCTTGCATTCCTCCGGATTCACCCCTGGAGCTGAGACGGGTGGCCATTGGGGGCTGGGGGGAAAGGCAGAGGTGAGTTCTGTTGGGACGGCCTGGGTGGGGGCTATGGGAGCAACTTTAAAGAACTAGTGACCCTTGTTGGCTGGGGGCCTGGGGGGAACCCCTGGGTTACACAAATAATTTCAATACAATGTGGCATCCAGTGTCCAGCAGTGCAGGATCCAGAGGAGGAAGTGGTTTATTTGGACTGAGGGTGGAGGTGTGTTTGTGGGAGATCCCTGGGGCCTTTGCCTCTGAATCCTGAAATATGAGAAATATTTCTCCAGCCGGAAAAGCTTGAGAAGAGGGTCAGAGGTCCCAGCACAAGCAAAGATCTGTGGGCTTCATGGGGTAGAGTAGCTGGGAGTGGAGGAGTGTGGAGACGGCCCCTTTGAAAGCAGAGCTCGCTCCTCCCACCTCCACCTCTGGGCTGACAGCATAATCAGAATAGCTAACATTACTGAGTGCACACTTCCCTGGGGTTTAATGCTCAGGACAGATCAACAGAGGGGAGGTATTGCTATTCCCTATTTTACAGATGGGGAAAGTGAGATATAGAGAGGTTAAATAATTTGCCCAAGGTCACACAGCTGAAAGGGCAGAGCTGAGCTATGAATCCAGGCAGTCTGACCCCAAAGCCAATGCTTTCAACATGCCTCTACCGCCCTCCCCAAGCCCCATCCCTGCAGGAGGAGGGCAGCCGGAAGGAGAGAGAGAAGTCCTGTTAGTCCAATGCCATGAATCACAGCAGCTGGTGGTGGCCTCAGCAGGGAGACCCGCATCTGACAGACAAAGGCGGGAAGCTGGGTTTTGTCTCCAGCAGGCAGGGCAGGGAGATGGCCATTGTCTAAGCCTGACCCCCTCCTTAGGCCTGAGAGACGGGGAAACTGATACATAAAAGATCAAGAGCCAGGAGATCTCGCTTCACAGGACTTGAGTTGAATCTTGAAAAAGTGAGAAAAAGAAAAATAGGCTGGGGCGAGGTGGCTCATACCTGTAACTCCAGCACTTTGGGAGGCCAAGGTGGATGGATCACTTGAGCTCAGAAGTTCAAGACCAGCCTGGGCAACATGGCAAAACCTTGTCGTTACAAATAATACAGAAATTAGCCAAGTGTGGTGGCACATGCCTGTAGTCCCAGCTACTCGGGAGGCTGAGGCACGAGAATCGCTTGAGCCTGGGAGGCGGAGGTTACAGTGAGCCGAGATGGCGCCATTGCACTCCAGCCTGGGTGACAGAGTGAGACTCTGTCTCAAACAACGACAACGACAACAACAACAGACTCCAGCACTTTGGGAGGCTGAGGTGGGTGGATCGCCTGAGGTCAGAAGTTCAAGACTAGCCTGGCCAACATAGTGAAACCTCGTCTCTACTAAAAATACAAAAAATTGGCCAGGTGCGGTGGCTCACGTCTGTAATCCCAGCACTTTGGGAGGCCAAGGCGGGCGGATCAAGAGGTCAAGAGATCGAGACCATCCTGGTCAACATGGTGAAACCCTGTCTCTACTAATAATACAAAAATGAGCCGGGCATGGTGGTGTGTGCCTGTTGTCCCAGCTCCTCGGGAGGCTAAGACGGGAGAGTCGCTTGAACCCGGGAGGCGGAGGTTGCAGTGAGCTGAGATCATGCCACTGCACTCCAGCCTGGTGACAGAGTCAGACTTCGTCTCAAAAAAAAAAAAAAAAAAAAAGCTGGGCGTGGTGGCAGGCGCCTGTAATCCCAGCTACTAGGGAGGCTGAGGCAGAATTGCTTGAACCCGGGAGGCGGAGGTTGTGGTGAGCCGAGATCGCGCCATTGCACTCCAGCCTGGGCAACAAGAGCAAAACTCCATATCAAAAGAACAAAAAAACAAAACAGACTGTCTCCTGAAATCCCCAGAGTCCCCTCTTGCTATCCTTGGAATCCATCTGTGGCTCCCACCCCTTCCATTGACTGTTCTGGTTCTTTAAGAGATACCCCTTTTGGAGAGACTCTGACTCCACATGGAAGGAGCCAAGGCTGACTTGCCCCGGTATGCTGCCAGCCAAGTGGCTGTTTCCACAGAAATGAGCACCTCCAAGTTCAGGGAACAAAACTTCAGAGATGCCCTCTGCCCGTCCTGGTTTGCACTCCTTCCCGCCAAAGTGTCCACATGAATAAGCTCTCCTCTCCCATTCAACCTGCAGGACCCCAGGCCAGGTGAGGCAGGCAGCTGCTCTTCCGCACCGAGAGGCCACACTTTTTTTTTTGAAACAGGTGTGTGCCACCAAGCTCAACTAATTAAAAAACTTTTTATTTCTTTATTTGAAGAGACAAGGTCTGACCATGTTGCCCAAGCTAGTCTTGAATCCCTGGACTCAAGCAATCCTCCCACCTCAGCCTCCCAAAGTGCTGGAATTGTAGGCGTGGGCCACCGCACTCAGTGAGGTCACCTACCTACCTACCTTCCTTCCTTCCTTCTCCCCTCCCTCCCTCCCTCCCTCCCTTCCTTCCTTCTTTCCTCTCTCTCTCTGTCTCTCTCTTTCTTTCTTTCGATGGAGTTTTGCTCTTGTCGCCCAGGCTGGAGTGCAGTGGCCCGATCTCGGCCCACTGTAACCTCCGTCCCCCCAGATTCAAGTGATTCTCCCGCCTCAGCCTCCCAAGTAGCTGGGATTATAAGGCATGCACCACCATGCCCAGCTAATTTTTATATTTTTAGTAGAGACAGGGGTTTTGCCAAGTTGGCCAGGCCGGTCTTGAACTCCTGACCTCAGGTGATCCACCTGTGTTAGCCCCCCAAAGTGCTGGGAATACAGGTGTGAGCCACGACACCCGGCCTATACATGTAGCTTTTTAGAAAGAGCGTAACGGCACTTTCTCTTCCACTTTCCAATGTGGGCCCCAGCAGCTCAGACTCCCTTGCCAGTTTCACTTTGGAAAGATGCAGTATATGAGCAGTGCTGTCTTATTTCCCAGCTGGCCGGCCCGGGAGGCCCAGCCCCAAGGACCAGACACTGTGGGTTGGCCTCGCGACGATGATCTAAGACAGCTGGAGTGTCTTCCTGGCTGTTAGCAAAAGAGAAACCAACTAATTCACCGCAAAGTCCTTAAAAAGAGAAGTAATAGGATGAGTTCTGGCACCTCACTTAACTCCAACAGGAGTGGGGAAATTCCCCTCAATATCACTTGGGGATTCAGCTTTTCCCTCTCTTTGAACCTCTTTGATGTTTATTTAATGTAATTAATTTATTTATTTAAATTTTTGAGACAGGGTCTCACTCTGTTGCCCAGACTGGAATGCAGTGGCACAATCATGGTTCACTGCAGCCTCGACCTCCTAGACTATAGCAATCCTCCCACCTCAGCCTCTCGAGTAGCTGGCACTACAGGTATGAGCCACCATGCCTGGTTAAGTTTTTGTACTTTTAGTAGAGCCGGAGTTTCACCATGTTGCCAGGCTAGTCTCCAACTCCTGGGCTCAGGTGATCCTCTTGCCTGGCCCCCGTTTATTTTAATTTGAAGTAATTTCAAACTAACAGGAAACTTGCAAAAATAATGTAAAGAACTCTTAAATACCCTTTACCCAGATTCATCAATTGTTTTGCATTTTGCCACATTTATTCTCTCTTTCTACAGAGTAGATATGAATCTGTATCTACATCTATATAGAGAGAAAATAAATGTGGATACATATCTATATGTATATATGGAGATAAACTGATAGACATAGATGTGGATATACACATACATATAATTTTTTTTTTTTTAAGAGACGGAGTCTCCCTCTGTCACCCAGGCTGGAGTGTGGAGTGCAGTGGCCCGATCTCGGCTCACCACAACCTCTGCCTCCCAGGTTCAAGCAATTCTCCTGCCTCAGCATCCCGAGTAGCTGGGAATACAGGTGCATGCTGCCATGCCCGGCTAATTTTTTGTGTTTTAGTAGAGACAGGGTTTCACCGTGTTGCCAAGGCTGGTCTTGAACTCCTGAGTTCAGGTAATCTGCCTGCCTCAGCCTCCTAACGTGCTAAGATTACAGGCGTGAGCCATCGCACCCAACCCTTTTTATTTTGTTTTTTTTGAGATGGAGTTTCGCTCTTGTTGCCCAGGCTGGAGTGCAATGGTGTGATCTAGGCTCACCGCAATCTCTGCCTCCCAGGTTCAAGCGATTCTCCTGCCTCAGCCTCCTGAGTAGCTGGGATTGCAGGCATGCGCCACCACACCCAGCTAATTTTGTATTTTTAGTAGAGACGGGATTTCTCCATATTGGTCAGGCTAGTCTTGAACTGCCAACGTCAGGTGATCTGCCCGCCTCAGCCTCCCAAAGTGTTGGGATTACAGGCGTGAGCCACCGTGCCTGGCAAGTTATCTTTCTTACAGAGTTCTTCAACTCAGGTGAATCTGATGTCTCCTCATGAACACATTCAGCTATGCATTCTCAGCTGGAATATTACAAAAGTGATATAGTGTGCTTCACAGGGCATGACTTCGGGAAGCACCTGAGGTCTGTTTGCCTGGAAAAGGTGATGTTAATTTTGATCACCTGGCTAAGGGGTGGTCTCATTCTTCTGCATAAGTTACAATTTTCCTTCATGCAAGCTATGAGCAATCTGTGTGGACACTTTTAGGTCCTGTAAATGTACTGTTCCTGCTGATTCTTGTAGTGCTTATTTCTTATCAGCAGGAATTGACGCTTTGGTCCCCCTCTTACATTCTTCGTCCTTGCCATCCTCACGTGCTGTGGGGACTGGAACAGAGCCTCCCTTAGCCTGATCTGTGAGCACTGTGCTATGAGAGGCCATTGATGCTAACAAGAGATGGGTTCGTGGGGCTTGGACGTACTCAGCCCTCTCAGGATCCTTACTGAGTCCAGGGACACTGGTCCCTATACTGTGGGGCGGATCCACCAGTTAAATGATAAGGGCAGGCTCAGGGGAAGAAAAGACTCCTTCCCTTGGCCAGGCACAGTGGCTCACACCTATAATCCCAAAACTTTGGGAGGCTGAGGTGGGTGGATTACCTGAAGTTAGGAGTTCGAGACCAGCCTGGCCAACATGGTGAAACCCCGTCTCTACTAAAAATACAAAAATTAGCCTGGCGTGGTGGCAGGCACCTGTAATCCCAGTTACTTAGGAGGCTGAGGCAGGAGAATCACTTGAATACAGGAGGCGGAGGTTGCAGTGAGCCAAGATCACACCACTGCACTCCAGCCTGGTGACAGAAAGAGACTCCGTCTCAAACAAACAAACAAAAAAATACTCCTTCCTTGGCTAGGCATGGTGGCTCATGCCTGTAATCCCAGTACTTTGGGAGGCCAGAGTGGGTGGATCACCTGAGGTCAGGAGTTTGAGGCCAGCCTGGCCAACATGGTGAAACCCTGTCTCTACCAAAAATACAAAAATTAGCAGGGCGTGGTGGCGGGTGCCTGTAATCCCAGTTACTTGGGAGGCTGAGGCAGGAGAATCACTTGAACTCGGGAGGCTGAGGCAGGAGAATCACTTGAACTCAGGAGGCTGAAGCAGGAGATTGGCTTGAACCCCGGGGGGGTGGGGTTCGGAGGCTGCTGTGAGCTGAGATAGCGCCATTGCACTCCAGCCTGGGCGACAAGAGCCAAACTCCGTCTCAAGAGGGGAGAGAAGGGGGGAAGGGGGGGGGGGGGGGGGGCAGGGGGAGGGAGAGGGGACTCCTCAAGCCTCACCTAAAAATTAAGAGGCAAATGAGGTGGGAAAAAAATAAGTGTCGAGCTCAACCATCAGGACCCTGGCCATGTCTGCAGTCAGCTCAGGCAAGGCTGTTGTCCTTCTGTAATGGACTGTCCCTGGTGTGCTCTCAGACGCAGCAGGGCACGACGCGGCAGGACCCAGTGTTCCACACAAGGACCTGCAGTCCTGGTTCAAATCCAGACACTGCCATAGGAAGCTTAGCTCTACGTGAGGAGATTAGCGACTGTTCCACGCGGGAAACAGACCAACCAAGCCAAAGCCTGCATGCAAGTCTCTCCCAAGCTGCCAGCAAGTGAGCCAGGTGGACCTCCACGGCGGCGTAGGATGCAGCTGGGAAGACATCCGACCCGCTGCTTTTCCGGGTCCCTGCACTTGCTGCGTCTCCTCTGGCTGCAGAGACTCAGCCCGGCTCAGAGGTGGGGAACTCGGTTATTCTTTTGAAGCGTCAAGGGCGCTTGTCAGCTTTGAAATAATACATTTGCTGGCTTGAATTTCAAATAGCTTAACGCCCCCTCTGCTACCTAGCTGTGAGCTAAAGGACTGACTATTCAGGCCTTCAAGTACCAAATAAATGAACCACGAGCATCCAGCAATGGAGAAGAAATGTCCTTATTCAAACCAAACTTTGCAAATGGAAAGAATTGTTAAGTTTTGCTCTCTTGTGGCAGGGAAGCAGCTGGGAAGTAGACCACCCCTTGCATGCTCTGGGGGCCACAGCTGGCTGTACTTGCACCTTTAGGCAGTAGGAAATGCGCCCCAGCTCTGTGGTGTGAGCCACTTCTCTGTGATGAAGGTCATCGTCATATTCTGAGGTCAAAGGGCAAATGGCAGAGTGGGCATCCGCGGGGAGACTGCTGGACACAGGGCACTGCCCACAGAGAACTGATGGGTGATAGGAGCGGGGCAGGACAGCATAACAAGGTGCAGCATCTGGAGTCAGGACAGGTTCAAATCCCAGCTCTGCTGCTTACCTACTAAGCTGTTTGATTTGGGCAAGTGATTTAATCCTGCTAAGCCTCAATTTTCTTCTCTGCAAAATGGGAGTAATACTCAACCCAGGTTATAGGTATTAAGTGAGATTGTATATGAAATACACTCAGTCAAGCACATATTAAGTGCTCGTTTAATAATAGTGTAGGCTAGACCAGGTGCAGTGGCTCACGCCTGTAATCCCAACACTTTGGGAGGCTGAGGCTGGCAGATCACCTGAGGTCAGGAGTTCAAGGCCAGCCTGGCCAACATGGTGAAACCCAGTCTCTACTAAAAATACAAAAATTAGGCCAGGCGCGGTGGCTCATGCCTGTAATCCCAGCATTCTGGGAGGCCGAGGCTAGTGGATCACCTGAGGTCAGGAGTTCGAGACCAGCCTGACCAATATGGTGAAACCCTGTCTCTACTAAAATTACAAAAATTAGCAGGGTGTGGTGGTATGCGCCTGTAGTCCCAGCTACTTGGGAGGCTGAGGCAGGAGAATCACTTGAACCTGGGAAAAGGTGGAGGTTGCAGTGAGCTGAGATTGTGCCACTGCACTCCAGCCTGGGTGACAGTGAGACTCCATCTCAAAAAAAAAAAAAAAACTTGGCACGGTGGTGGGTGCCTGTATTCCCAGCTACTCTGGAGGCTAAGGCAGGAGAATTACTTGAACCCAGCAGGTGAAGGTTGCAGTGAGCCAAGATCGCACCACTGCACTCTAGCCTGGGCAGCAGAATGAGACTGTCTCAAAATAAATAAATAAAATAAATAAATAAGGTAATAGTGTAGGCTATACTGGTAATTATGAGTAATACTAAATACTAAATAGTATTACTAAGTGTAAACACTATTACACTTAGTAATAGTGTAGGATAATAATATAATAATGGTGGTGGTAATGATAATGATGATTTCTGACCCTCTAGGCTGCTATATTAGGCTTAGCTAGGAAACTGAAGCTGGGTTGGGGTTGGGACAGAGGCTAGTGGAGCAGTGGGTGGCAATGAACTGAGGCCACCAGGCACAGAATGTTATCATCCTGATGGTGAACTCCATCAGTGCCTATTCTGTCAGCAGCTCCATTCCAGCAACCTTCAACATAAGTGTGTGTGTGTGTGTGTGTGTCTAGGTAGGTGCAAACATAATTTCTGATGACTATGTATCATTCTATTATATAGATGAACTATGTTTTACTTTAAGCAAACTATAATTTTTAACAGCTGCAGAATATTTTAATGACTGGATGGACTTTTTTTTTTTTTTTGAGACAGGGTCACTCACTGTGTTGCCCAGTCTGGCATGCAGTGGCATGATCACAACACACTGCAGCCTCGACCTCACATGCTCAAGCAATCCTCCCATCTCAGTTTCCCAAGCAGCTGGGACTACAGGTGCGCACCACCATGTCTAGCTGATTTTTGTATTTTTTGTAAAGGAAGGGTTTCACTATGTCGCCCAGGCTGGCATATTTTGACAGGAAAGCAGTGTTGTATTAGATTTGGAACAGGCTGTGAAGCTAGAGATCTTTAATTATTTAGTCAACATTTTTGACCACCAACTTTAAGCAGGGCTCTGCGTTACATGCTGGCCGTATGAAGGTGAATATAGAGATGAGCCTGGCCTCACAGAGCTTATGGTCTAGAAGGAGAGACAGGCATATAACTAGACCTGAGTTTAACCCAAACTATGTGATCTTAAACAAGTCACTTATCGGTCAGGGTGGTGGCTCACACCTGTAATCCCAGCACTTTGGGAGGCCGAGGCCGGTGGATCACTTGAGGTCAGAAGTTCAAGACCAGCCTGGCCTACATAGTGAAAACCGTCTCTACTAAAAATACAAAAAAATTATCTGGGCATGGTGGTGGGTGCCTGTAATCTCAGCTACTCAGGAGGCTGAGGCAGGAGAATCACTTGAACCCAGGAGGCAGAGGTTACGGTGAGCCGAGATGGCGCCACTGCACTCCAGCCTGGGCAACAAGAGCAAGACTCTGTCTCAAAAAAAAAAAAAGAAAAGAAAAAAGAAAGTCACTTATCTTCACCAAGCCATAGTCTCCTCATATATAGAAGCCCAGCATAGAGCGTTACAAGCACAGTATAATATAAACCCAGCAAACATTACTTCTGCTTCTTTTTTTTTTTTTTTTTCTTGAGACAGAGTTTCACTCTTATTGCCCAGACTGGAGTGCAATGGTGTGATCTTGGCTCATCGCAACCTCCGCCTCTTGGGTTCAAGCGATTCTCTTGCCTCAGCCTCCTGAGTAGCTGGGATTACACGTATGTGCCACCACGCCTGGCTAATTTTGTATTTTTAGTAGAGACGGGTTTCACCATGTTGGCCAGGCTGGTCTCGAACACCCGACCTCAGGTTATCCGCCCACCTTGGCCTCCCAAAGTGCTGGGATTACAGGCATGAGCCACTGTGCCCAGCCTTCTTCTTTAAAAAAAAAATTTTTTTGAGACAGAGTCTTGCTATGTTGCCTAGGCTGGTCTTGAACTCCTAGACTCAAGTGATCCTCCCACCACAGCCTCCCAATTATCTGGGACTACAGGTGTGTACCACCACACCCAGCTAATTTTTATTTTATTTTATTTTTTTTGAGGCAGGGTCTCACTCTGTCACCCAGGCTGGAGTGCAGTGGCATGATCACAGCTCACTGCAGCCTCAACCTCCTGAACTCAAGTGATTCTCCCACCTCAGCCTGCTGAGTAGCTAGGACTACAGGCATGCACCACCACACCTAATTTTTGTATTTTTTGTAGAGATGGGGTTTCGCCATGTTACCCAGACTGGTCTCAAACTCCTGGGCTCAAGTGATCCACCTGCCTTTGCCTCCCAAAGTGTTGGGATTGCAGGCGTGAGCCACTACATCCAGCCCTAATATTTTATTATTATTTGTAGAGACGGATCATTATGTTGCTGGGACTGGTCTCGATATTCTGGACTCAAGCAATCCTCCTGCCTCAAACCCCCTAAATGCTGGGATTACAGGCTTGAGCCACCACATCTGGCCTCCAGCTGCATAAGTTTTTTTTAACCCTCTGCTATTCTTCAGGGTTCACTAGGCAGAGTGGTGGACAAAAGCCACTGTATTGGTGGCAGGAGGTCTGAGCAAACAAGTCACCCAAACTCTCTGGACCTTGATCTCTCATCTGCGTCTTTACCGTTCCCCCAACATACCAAGGAAATTCCTGCCTCAATGCCTTTGGCCTTGCTGTTCCCTTTGCCACCAAAGAGAAGTGTGTCCAGATATTATTCCCACGGCCTTCTGGTCTTTACTCAAATGTCATCAGAGAGACTGTTCCTCCTCCCTGTCCCCGTGTCCTTCCCCAGCCCCTCACTCTGCTTTACTCCTCTTTACAGCTCTTATAATCTCCTGATTACACATACTTGCCTGGGTATTTGTTTATTGTCCGCCTTCCCAAATAGAATTTCATCTTCACGAGAGCCAAGATGCTGTCTGTCCTGGGCCTGGAAGCGTGCCCAGCACACACAGTAGGTTCTTACTGAAAATGTGCAGCCTGAGTGGACAAAGAGATCAAATGAGACTCCTGACAATACTTAGCATATTTGTTAGTGTCTGCAAAAGCACAAAGCTGTCCTAATGAGAGGGAGAGTAATAGTAATTGGAAACTCTAGACAGTATCTTATGTGGGTGGTAGAGCTCTGGAAGATCTTGGCCAGGGTGGATGTGGGTGGGGGTTGGGGTGGGGGAGGAAGTATTTCCGCTCTGCCAAGCTGCAGCAAGAGGCTAATGGCCTCCGCAGGGATCCAATCCAATTAAGGGCCTGGCTTCAAGTCAACTCGGGTTCCCTTACTGGCTGGAGCAGCTTCCAAGTGACAAAATGAAACCTGTAATGTCCCCAGGATGAGACAGTCTCCAGGCGAGCAGGGCAGAAAGGGGCTGATAGTCAGGTTTCTGCTCCCAGGGGAACAGATCTGCATTGGGCCCGAATAGTTTTAATACAGAAAGAGAGAGAGAGAGAGAGAGCGCGTGTGTGTGTGTGTGTGTGTGTGTGTGTGTGTGTGTGTGTGTGCGCGTGTGCGCGCGCGCGCGCGTGTGGTGGGAAGAGCCAGGAACAGCAGCTGGATTCAGTCCCTCATGGGGAAGCAACGGAAAGGGTTCAAATGCAAAATGAGGAGTCCTGGGTTCTAGTCTTAGTTCTGTTTCCACCCAACTATGGGACAGGGAAGAAAACCAAGTGGGCCAGGGAACACAAGCCCTGCCTGAGGCTCCAGTTCCCTACAACAGAACTGGAAAGGCAACTGTCCATGCATTCAGGCTTAATTGCACTCAGAAATCTATTTCAACTGTATTTATTTATTTATTTATTTATGTATTGATGAGAAGGAGTCTCACTCTGTTGCCCAGGCTGGAGTGCAGTGGTGTAATCTTGGCTCACTGCAACCTCCGCCTCCCCGGTTCAAGCAATTCTCCTGCCTCAGCCTTCGAAGTAGCTGGGATTACATGTGCCCACAACCACGCCCACCTAATTTTTGTATTTTTAGTAGAGATGGGGTTTCACCATATTGGCCTGGTTGGTCTCAAACTCTTGACCTCAAGTGATCTGCCTGTCTCGGCCCCCCAAAGTGTTAGGATTACAGGCGTCAGCCACCACGCCTGGCCCTGTTTTTCCTTTTTTTTTTTTTTTTTTTGGACAGAGTTTCTCTCTTGTTGCCCAGGCCGGTGTAAAATGGCGCGATCTCAGCTTACTGCAACCTCCGCCTCCTGGGTTCAAGTGACCCTCCTGCTTCGGCCTCCTTAGTAGCTGGAATTACAGGCGCCTGCCACCAAGCCCAGCTACTTTTTGTATTTTTAGCAGAAATGGGGTTTCACCACGTTGGCCAGGCTGGTCTCAAACTCCTGACCTCAAGTGATCCACCTGCCTCAGAATCCCAGAGTGCTGGGATTACAGGTGTGAGCCACCGTGCCCGGCAGAGCATGATGAAATCTTATGCCATCTTACTCCATCCCACCCTGGACATGGAATCTTCCCTTTGTTCAGCATCTCTACACTTTGGGCTCATGGGTCACTTCGTAGCTCTTTCGGTTATCAGATCAGCTATGGAGGTATCTCAGTGCTTGTGTTTAAGTAATCCTTATTTTACTCACTTGTTCTATTTTATTAGTAGTATTGTCATTACTCTCTTGCTGTGCCTAATTTATAAGTTAAACTTTCTCATAGGTATGCACATATGGAAGAAAACACAGTACTGTATATATAGGGTTATTACTACCCGTGGTTTCAGGCATCCACTGGTGGGTCTTAACACATAGTCCCCGGCAGATAAGAGCGGACTACTGTATTTCCTGCTGAAGCAATGAGGAAACTTACCTGGAAGGCAGCTATGCTCACTACCATCTCACCAGTGCCAGTGCTTCAGAGGAAACTTATTTGGGTTAGCTATTATAACTTGCCCAATCTGGGAGTCTGGCAGTTTGCTAGGGAAGCCCATATCGAGAACTGCAACACCACCTCTACCTCCCTGATGGGTGATGTAGAATCCAGACCAACGCGGCAGATTGGTAAGAGGAAGGAAGGATAACTCCCTCTTCGTGGTGCAAGGAAGCTTCTTAAGGCAGATGGATATTTGAGTTGAACCTTGAAGAATGGGTAGGAGCCTACCTTTTCCCATGCTCACTTAGTATACAGTGTAGTGAAGAGGAACATAGGCTCCTAGAGAGTTGTGGTTTGAATCCCAGCTCCACCATCTTCCCAGTATTTGAATCACTTGTGGTTAGTTGTCCTGTGATGTTCAGTTTCCTGGTGGTTTTCGTTGTTATTGTTGTTGTTTTTGAGTCTCGCTCTGTCACCCAGGCTGGAGTGCAGTGGTGTGATCTCAGCTCACTGCAGCCTCTGCCTCCGAGGTTCAAGCGATTCTCGTGTCTCTGCCTCTGGAGTAGCTGGGATTACATGCGTGCGCCACCATGTCCAGCTACATTTTGTGCTTTTAGTAGAGATGGGATTTCACCATGTTGGCCAGGCTGGTCTTGAGCTCCTGGCCTCAAGTGATCCACCTGCCTCGGCCTCCCTAAGTGCTGGGATTACAGGCTTGAGCCACCGTGCCTGGCCCTCAGTTTCTTTATTTGTAAAATGGGGACAATGAAAATTATGCCTTGCAATGCTGGGCATGGTGGCTCATGCCTGTAATTCCAGCACTTTGGGAGGCCAAGGCGGGTGGATCACTTAAGGTCAGGAGCTTGAGACCAGTCTGGCCAACATGGCAAAACCCCGTCTCTACTGAAAATACAAAAATTAGCCAGGCATAGTGGCACATGCCTGTAATCCCAGCTACTTGAGAGGCTGAGACATGAGAATCGCTTGAACCTGGGAGGTGGAGGTTGCAGTGAGATGAGATTGTGCCACTGCACTTCAACCTGTGTGACAGAGTGAGACTCCGTCTCAAAAAAAAAAAATAAAAAAAAATAAAAAAAATAAATCAAGCCTTGCAAGACCATGATGAATAAATATGATTGGATATGAAAGCACCCAGCTAGGTGTCTGGCACGCAGTGTGAGAGCTCAGTGACCGGTCAAGAATATGGACAGACAGGAATAATACCAACAGCTAGTGTCTACAGAGCACTTACAATCCAAGCTCTTAACACAGACTAATTTATCAATGATCCTATTAAATATTAATAGGTACTAATTTTATACCCATGTTTACAGATGAGAAAATGGTACTAATTTAGATCCATTTTTACTGATGAGAAAATGAAGCACAGAGAGGTTAAGTAAGTATCCTGAGTTAGTAAATAACAGAGGCAGGATTGGAAGCCAGGCAGTCTGGCCCCAGAGTCCATGTGCATAGCAGCTCATTCTGCTGCTGAAATTGCAGAACTTTGAGCTGAGACAGTCAGCGAGCAGCACCACAGAGTTAGATGTGGGAGGAGGAAAGTGTGTCATCAAGGGAGGCTTACTGGAGGAAAACCTGACCCCCTGTGAAGGGGCAGTCATAAACACAAACCACCTGGCTTCCTAGACTGGAAGAGCGTTACAATCCAAATGTTATGTCAGGGGTACATGAAACCATAGGATAAACATGGTACAGTCACTCACTCCATAGGCTATTTTTTTTTTTTTTTTTTGAGACAGAGTTTCGCTCTTGTTGTCCAGGCTGGAGTGCAATGGCGCAATCTCGGCTTACTGCAACCTCCGCCTCCCAGGTTCAAGCGATTCTCCTGCCTCAGCCTCCCGAGTAGCTAGGATTACAGGCATGTGTCACCACACCCAGCTAATTCTTGTATTTTTAGTAAAGATGGGGTTTCACCATGCTGGCCAGGCTGGTCTCGAACTCCTGACCTCAGGTGATCCACTCGCCTCGGTCTCCCAACGTGTTGGGATTACAGGCATGAGCCACTGTGCCCGGCCTCAATTTGATCAATTCTCAGGCACATTGAGTTTCTGCTGAATTGTTTTTTGGCTTAGATCTGCTTTGAACTGATTCACCATTTGGTTCCTTTTTGGTAGGGCAGAGAGGGTGGATTCTGGAAGGAAACTTTGCTTCAGTTCATGATTCTATGAAAAATTAACACTGAGTTCAGTCCAGAGTCCAGTCAGTCACTTCAGGATTTTCATGATTCAAGCCCCCATCTAAGGGAAGCCTTCTAGAATTTATTTTTTATTTATTTTCAACGAACTAGCTGGGCATAGAGAGAGTAGAATATGATGCCACATTCTAGCCTGCAGGGGTGGTAGGGACAGAATAAGTCTCAATGCAGGTAACAGCCATACTGACGGAGCAGCACATATGGTAAGGCAAGAATCAGTAATTAGCCCCGTCCACTTCTAGATAATGAAACTGAGGCTTAGGGGTTTTAAGGACATTGCCTTGTCGGATTTGAACTTAAACAGTCAGACTACAGAGCATGTGTTCCTGACCACTGGGATACACTGGCTCTTTCACGGAGCCTCTACGAGAAAATTTGAGCAACTTGCTTTGGGCTAGCAGAGGAAGAAATTGCAAGTTTCACTGTATTTTCATGCCTACATACAATTTGTTCAAACATTCTGGTATGTGCTAGGCACCGAAGATATGGAGACAAACCTCCCATGTCTGGGCCTCCTGGAACTCACTATTTATCCCAACCTGGGAAGTTGGGAGGAGTAGCTGTGAGTCAAGTATTATGGAAAGTCAGAAAAGGGCACAAGTAATTGTTTCCAGAGGAGGTGAAATTTGCCCCAGGCACTCAACGGCAGCAAACTAGGACCAGGTGCCTACAATCTCAGGGCAAGCACAGCTCTTGCCCTCGGGGGCTTAAATCCCAGGGCAGTTTAACTGGTTTGCGGACCACCTACTTCAGAATTGTCCTGGTGCTTGCTAAGATGTAGATTTCTCTTTTTCCCAGAGGATCTGGGAAACACATAAAGCGGGGCTGCGTGTAGCACCGAGGTGATTCTGACGCACACTCAAATTTGCTAGGTGAGCGGGGGCGGGGAGGTGGGGGGAATAAATGGGTGTGGGCAGTGGGGAACAAGATGGACAACGACTTGGGAGTCCTTAGTGGCCTGCAGGCACTGAGATTGCAGTTCAAGATCGTGAGCTTTGGGAGTTGTTACTCTCCAAGGGCTAGCTCAGAGCCTGAAACACAGTAAGGTTTCATAAATATTTGTGAATATGCGCCCGGCGCGGTGGCTCACGCCTGTAATCCCAGCACTTTGGGAGGCCGAGGCGGGCGGATCACGAGGTCAGGAGATCGAGACCATCCTGGCTAACGCCGTGAAATGCCGTCTCTACAAAAAATACAAAAAATTAGCCGGGCGCGGTGGCGGGCGCCTGTAGTCCCAATTACTTGGGAGGCTGAGGCAGGAGAATGGCGTGAACCGAGGAGGCAGGGTTTGCAGTAAGCCGAGATCGCGCCAGACTCTGTCTCAAGAGAAAAGAAAAAAAATTATATATATATATATATATATGTATTTGTGAATATGCTGGCTGCCAAGATCGAAAGGATCAGGAGCGTCAAAGGGAAAAACGAAGTCAGAGGCAGAAGAAAAAAGTGTTCCCCAGGCGATGTAAACTTTCCAGTGAGTTGTCTTGGAAAAGGCAACTCCGCATAATAGAGGGAGTTGGGGAGGTGGCCGCTGCGGGAAAGGGCGATGAGCCCTGGGGTGCCGCAGCGGGGGAGTGGGTAGGAGGCGCCTCCTCGCTTCCTCAGGCCGGCCGAGGCATGAGGTCACCTGGCACAGCACCAGCAGCAGCTGCGGAGGACGCGCAGGCGCTGCGGCGGGAGGCAGTGTCAGGCTCGGGCCCCTGGGGAATTCCTCCCCCACTTCCCCCCCTTCCCCCCCACCCGTCCCCTCGAGAGGCGTACCCGGGTCCCGCCCGCGCGAGCCTGAGCTTTGTACCGCCCACCAAGGCCACGCCCCCTACCAGCTTTGAGGCGTCGCAGAAGTCCTTTCTTCGGCTCCGGAGCGGTCCCGCCGCCTTCCCCGCTCGAGGCCACGCCCCCGTGCTCCTGCCGCCTTATTTTCCCCGGAGAGTCCCGAGGCGCCGCGCCTTGGCCCCGCCTACAGCCCGAGGCCCCGCCCCCAGCGCCCCTCCCAGCCCTTTGAAGCGGCTCGGGCTGCGGCTGCCTCAGAGTGGCGCGGGGGGCGTGGGGCGGTGCTGAGGAGCTGAAGCCGTGGCCAGCTCGACGCCGGACAGTCCAGCGAGCAGCACGGCGGGAACCGGCAGCCGGAGCAGTCCCGGAGCAGAAGCAGTAGCAGCAGCCGTCGCCGTTCGCGGAGCGCAGCCGAGCCGGCCATGGCGTTGTCGATGCCGCTGAATGGGCTGAAGGAGGAGGACAAAGAGCCCCTCATCGAGCTCTTCGTCAAGGTGAGCGCTTGCCTCGCGGTCCCGCCCTGCCGAGCCCCCGGCGCCCTCCCGGCTGCGGGGAGCGGCGTCCCGGGGCTCTCCCGAGGCGCCCCAGCTCGGCGCCAGCACCCGTCCCGCTGCGGGCTCCCGCGCCCCCGGCCCATTGTCTGGGGGCCGCCCGCGCCTTCCCGCCTCCGAGGGCCAGTCGAGGGGTCTGGGTTGGGGACCCGGGCGGCGGCCACCGTCTCCAGCTCGCGGGCTCCGGCGGACGCCAGACCAGCGTCCCGCGCCCGGGTGGGTCGGGAAGAGCCGGCGGGCGGGACTTGCCTTCCCGGGGGCCCCAGCGCCGGGCGCGCGCGGGTCTTGTCACCACCCCCGCCCGGGCGCCGGGGCCCGGCCCCACCCGCTCCCCAGCGCTCCGCTCCGCTCCGCCGCCCGGAGCCCGAAATGCGGCCGGCCGCCCGATGAGCTTTCAGACGAACTTCTTTGAACGCGTTTTTGAGAAAGCATTTGCTCCCCACTGGTCTGAAACGGAAACTTTAATTTTCGATGCAATCTTAAACAAATTTACCAAAGAGCAGGTGCTCTTGGACCTTCGGAAAAGACCGAGATTCCCAACTTGTGTTTTTCTGTCTTGGGCATTTACTGGCGTTCTCGTTTCTCAAGCGCGGAGTGTTCTGTATGATGCAACATTTTGGCTTCTCCCCCCGGCTTTGCTGCTTCGGGAAGGATTGTGTGTGCCCTTTTGTTTTGAAACAAATTGAGGGAGAGAATTCTTAACTTGCTTGGGCTTTAAAGGGTTGGTTTTCCCTTGTGTCTTCAGCTTTCATGTCCTGGAACTTATTTGTTTACACATACTACCACTCTTCCTTTGCTTTTCTCTTTAATAGTTTTTATTTTAGCAAAGGAGAGAGTCGAAGTTATAAACATCTGAATCCAGCTCTTTTCCTCAAAACTTAAAAAAAAAAACAAACACTGAGCTTCTTCCAGCTACTTAAAAAGCCAGGCTCATTCAGAGCTAGGCAACATACCGGAAAGTATATGGTCATCTAGAACTATTGGGTTCTTTATTTTTCCCCGAGTTTTTACTTTAAAGAAAGGACATTTCAGGGTGTGTTTAAGAGATAAAGAAGGGCTGGGCGCGGTGGCTCATGCCTGTAATCGCAGCACTTTCGGAGGCCGAGGTGGGAGGATTACTTGAGCTCAAAAGTTCGAGTCCAGCCTGAACAAGATGGCGAAACCCTGTCTCTACAAAAAAAATACAAAAATTAGCTGGGAGCGATGTTACGCGCCTATACTACTCTGGAGGCTGCGGTGGGAGAATCGCTTGAGCTCGGGAGGTCGAGGCTGCTGTGAGCCACGTCGCACCACTGCATTCCAGCCTGGGCGACAGAGCAAGACCCTGTCTCAAACAAAAGAGATGGAGAGAAGAAATAATCTGCATACTTTTGCAGTCTTCAGTAATGACTGAAACAGTGTTTACCTTAGGATTTTCTTTCAATTGTCAATTTTCGATTTTTTTTTCTTTTTTGGTCCAGGGAACTGAAACAGCAGACAAGTATATAACCCCCCAGATATCAAAGCGTTTCGGTTACTTTTAGTGGTGTAGAATGTAGGAAGGAACCTGAAATACAAGAAAGGAAGGAGGCCGGGCGCGGTGGCTCACGCCTGTAATCCCAGCACTTTGGGAGGCTGAGGCTGGCAGATCACGAGGTCAGGAGATCGAGGCCACCATGGTGAAACCCCCCCGTCTCTACTAAAAATACAAAAATTAGCTGGGCGTGGTGGCGCGTGCCTGTAGTCCCAGCTACTCGGGAGGCTGAGGCAGGAGAATTGCTTGAACCCAGGAGGCAGAGGTTGTGGTGAGCCGAGACTGCGCCACTGCACTCCAGCCTGGGCAACAGAGCAAGACTCCATCTCAAAAAAAAAAAAAAAAAGAGGAAGGGTGGTGGGTGGAAAACAGCATGGAGAAGGGAAACAAGTGGGCCAGAGATTAGTTAAAAAAATTTTTACAGAGTAAGGAATAGGAAGGAATTTCCATAAACTCAAAAAAAGTGCATCCATGAGTAATCTGTAAAACATGATACTTAACGGTGAAACTTTGGAACAGTATTAAACTTAGAATAAGATAAAGCTACTATCTGGCTGGGTGAGGTGACTCACGCCTGTAGCATTTTGGGAGGCTGAGATGGGGAGATCACTTGAGGCCAGGAGTTTGAGACCAGCCTGGCCAACATGGTGAAACCCTGTCTCTACTAAAAATAGAAAAATTAGCCAGGCATGGTGGTGGGCCCAGCTATTCGGGAGGCTGAGGCATGAGAATCGCTTGAACCAGGGAGGCGAAGGTTGGAGTGAGCCAAAATCAAGTCACTGCACTCCATCCTGGGCGACAGAGTGAGACTTCGTCTCAAAAAAAAAAAAAAAGAAAGATAAAGTTATTATCAGTTAATGGCTCTATTCAGCATTCTATTGGAGGAGCTAATCAAAGAAAACAAGAAAAATTAAGTATCTGAATTAGGAAGAGATTGATGCTTAACGCCCTGCTTACTATTAATTTCATCTTTCAGTTAGAATAGCAGAGGGGCGTGGTGCAGTTTTCCAAACTTGCGTCGATTGTATACCCTTTCTGTTTTTCATATTTGTGTTAAGAACCACTGAAAATCATCCTTCCTATCACAGTTGTAAGCCTTTCTCATTGGGCTTGGTGGCAGAGAATCAGGGTTCAAGTCACAGTTCTTTACTCCTTGGTTGGGTTACCCTAGGTAGTTTGTTTTCACTCTTTAAGCCTTATTTGTCTCATTTGTGAAATAAATGTTTTCTGCTACCCAGTGATTCAACATAGGCAAAACTTTGCACTGATACAGATCAGGTTTTTTTTTTTTTTTTTTTTTTTTTTTTTGAGATGATGTCTCGCTCTGTCACCCTGGCTGCTGGTGTGCTGGTGTGCAGTGGTGCGATCTCAGCTGACTGCACCCTCTGCCTCCCAGGTTCAAGTGATTCTTCTTTTTTTTTTTTTTTTTTTTGAGACGGAGTCTCGCTCTGTCGCCCAGGCTGGAGTGCAGTGGCGCGATCTCAGCTCACTGCAAGCTCCGCCTCCCGGGTTCACGCCATTCTCCTGCCTCAGCCTCTCCGAGTAGCTGGGACTACAGGCGCCCGCCACCACGCCCGGCTAATTTTTTGTATTTTTAGTAGAGACGGGATTTCATCGTGGTCTCCATCTCCTGACTTCGTGATCTGCCCGCCTCGGCCTCCCAAAGTGCTGGGATTACAAGCGTGAGCCACCGCGCCCGGCCCCAAGTGATTCTTCTGCCTTAACCTTCCGAGGAGCGCATGCACCACTAGGCCTGGCTTATTTTTGTAGTTTAGTAGAGACTGGGTTTCACCATGTTGGCCAGGCTGGTCTCAAACTCCTGACCTTCAGTGATCTGCCCGCCTTGGCCTCCCAAAGTGCTGGGATTACAGGCTTGAGCCTCTGTGCTCGGCCCCTAGACCAGTTTGTTTGAAAGGGGAAAAAAGGACAGGTAAAATGTGGTAAAGGGCATTCTTGATCTTTTCTCAAAACCTATGTGTGGGAAATGCAAATGGGGGAAATACCCTTGTAAATATAGTTATTTTGAAAGCAGTGGGCCAGGTGTGGTGGCTCACTCCTGTAATCCCAGCCCTTTGGGAGGCGGGGGGGTGGATCACTTGAGGTTGAGACCAGCCTGGCCAACATGGCGAAACCGCATTTCTACTAAAAATACAAAAATTAGCCACGCATAGTGGTGCATGGCTGTAATCCCAGCTACTCGGGAGACTGAGGCAGGAGAATTGCTTGAACCTGGGAGGCGGTGGTTGCAGTGAGCCGAGATGGTGCCACTGCACTCCAGCCTGGGCGACAGAGCGAGACTCCATCTTAAAAAATAAAAATTAAAAAAAAAAAAGAAAGTAGAGAGGGTGCAGGGGCTGTGGTTGGCCAGAGTGGTATGTTGAACAGTGTTAACCTGCCAAGAAGTATCTGAGTTTGTAGAAGAAAACTATTTGCAGGCCGGGCGCGGTGGCTCACGCTTGTAATCCCAGCACTTTGGGAGGCCGAGGCGGGCGGATTACGACGTCAGGAGATCGAGACCACGGTGAAACCCCGTCTCTACTAAAAATACAAAAAAAAAAAAATTAGCCGGGCGTGGTGGCGGGCGCCTGTAGTCCCAGCTACTCGGAGAGGCTGAGGCAGGAGAATGGCTTGAACCTGGGAGGCGGAGCTTGCAGTGAGCCGAGATCGCGCCACTGCACTCCAGCCTGGGCGACAGAGCGAGACTCTGTCTCAAAAACAAACAAAAAAAAAGAAAACTATTTACAGTTGAAGCACATAGCATGTATAGAAATTAGAAATTCGGTGGTGGTGCTAGGGGGAAGGCCAAGAGATATAATGGGGCTTTGAGCCTACCTGTCTAGCTAGCAATGAGCTTTACATTTAAGAGAGAGAGAGAGAGATGAGCACCTTCTCAGATAGTGTGACTGAACTCACAGCTGCATTTCCTTCCTTGTGAGTAGTTTTTGGAGTTGTCTGCCCATGAGCCCATTAACTCCCTGTCATCTGTATAACAGCAGGATGTTTTTTTTTGGTTTGTTTTTGTTTTGTTTTACCCTCAACATCTGAAGGATAGATAGGATGCCCTCTCAAAAGTAAAAAAGGCAGCTGGGCTGTGGTGGCTCATGCCTGTAATGCCAGTACTTTGGGAGGCTGAGGGAGGCGGATCTCTTGAGCCCAGGAGTTCGAGACCAGCCTGGACAACGTAGCAAAACCCCATCTCTACAAAAAATACAAAAAATTGGCTGGGTGTGATGATACATGCTTGTGGTCCCAGCTGAGGTGGGAGGATTCCTTTAGCCTTGGAGGCAGAGGTTCCTGTGAGCCGTGATTGTGCCACTGCACTCCAGCTTGGGTGAGACCCTATCTCTAAATAAATAAATGAAAAAATAGGTAAGTAACTAAGCTGGGCCTGGTGGCCCACGCCTGTAGCCCTAGCCCTAGAGGCTGAGGGTGGGAGGATTGCTTGAGCCCAGGAGTTCAAGGCTGCAGTGAGCTTATGATCATGTACCTGTACTCCAATCTGGGTGACAGAGCAAGACCCTGTCTCGGGGGGAAAAAAAAGGCTTACAATGACAATCATCCTTAACAGTGGAGATGCTCTCTACCCCACCCAGAGGAGCCTGGTAGCTGTATGTATTTTCAGCTGGGAACCACCAACAGATAACGGTATTTTCTGACCTTTTAGCAAGGGCATAAGGTCCCTTATAATCTGGGTTTCTTTCTTTCTTTCTTTTTTTTTTTTTTAAGACGGAGTTTCGCTCTTGTTACCCCTCCACTTCCCGAGTGGCTGGGACTACAGGCGCACGCCACCATGCCTGGCTAGTTTTGTATTTTTAGTAAAGACGGGGTTTCTTCATGTTGGTCAGGCTTGTCTCGAACTCCTGACCTCAGGGTATCCGCCTGCTTTGGCCTCCAAAAGTGCTGGGATTACAGGCGTGAGCCATCGAGCCCGACTTACTGCCTGGGTTTCTAATCCAATATGTCCAGTTACTAATTGTGTATCCCAGGATACATCACTTAAACCTCTCTGTGCCACATCTGCACAGTTGGGATATTAGTAGAACAGTCTTATGGGATAAATTAATATATGTAGTATGCAACAATCTTAGAACAATGTCTAGTACACAGTAAGCAAATAAATGCTAGTTGTGTATAATTTTGTATGAATATATATTTATATGCAAGTCTCCCCTACTAGATAGGCAGTAAATTCTTTGAGGATAGGGTGTGCATATGGTTCAGAGTGCCTGCAACTTAAGAGGATGCCAAATGTTTGAAATGAGAATTGCTCCCTTCTTTCAGAGAATTCTGTTGTCGAGCATTTTGTTGTCAATGTATGTCTCTACCATGCTTTGGAATTAGAAACCACTTACTGAGATCCCGATGGTTAGAGCATCAAAGCATGGTTCTTCATCCTGTTTTCTCTAGCCTCCAGTCTCCAAACCCAGTGTAATTTTATCTACTCACCTGTTTTTTTCTCCATTTAATACTTTCAGTCTTTTTTTTTTTTTTTTTTTTTTTTTCGAGATGGGGTCTTGCACTGTTACCCAGGCTGGAGTGCAGTGGCACGATCTTGGCTCACTGCAACTTCTGCCTCCCGAGTTCAAGCGATTCTCCTGCCGCAGACTCCCGAGTAGCTGGGGTTACAGGCACCCGCCACCATGGCCAGCTAATTTTTTGTATTTTTAGTAGAGACGAGGAGCTAATTTGTATTTTTAGTATAGACGGGGTTTCACTATGTTGGCCAGGCTGGTCTTGAAACCCTCACCTAGTGATCCACCCGCCTCGGCCTCCCAAAGTGCTGGGATTACAGGCAGCCACTGTGCCAGTCTTTTATATATTTACTAGTGTTTCTTCTTGGCTATGTCCAGAATTTGGGGAACCAAGATTTTTGTTTGGGTAAAACTAAGTATTAACTCTTGAACCACAAATGAGAGTAGTAGAGATGGGGTTTCTCCATCCAGCCTGGCCAACATGGCGAAACCCCATCTCTACTAAAAATACAAAAATTAGCCGGGCATGGTGGCGGGTGCCTGTAATCCCAGCTACTCAGGAGTCTGAGGCAGGAGAATCACTTGAACTCGGGAGGCGGAGATTGCAGTGAGCTGAGATTGTGCCATTGCACTCCAGCCTGACGGACAAGAGCAAGACTCTGTCTCAAAAACAATCACATCAAAAAACAGAAAGTAATCCCTTTGCGGAGTTCAGTTTTATGGGCTGGAATTTAAATTTGTTGTTGTGCCACTGTGAATTGGGATGATCACTGTCAGCAAGTAGTCACCAAGCTGCTGGGATTGGGGTGGTGTTTGTAAAAAGTTAATCTGGTGCAGGGTGGCATAACACATAAGAGTCTGTTTCTTTTGAGATATTTGGCAGAGGTTCCTAATGGGCATGGACTCTGGAGCCAGACTGCTTGACTTGAATCTGGCTTCTAGTATGTCAGACAAGTTTTTAAGCTCTCAGTGCTTCAGTTTCCTAACTTCTAATAACAATTTTATATGGTTACTGAGGGGATTAAAACTGTTAATCTGTGCATATTAGTTAGGGTAGTTTAAGTTGCTGTAATAAGTTATCCCCCCACAAACAGTGGTTCAAATATGATGGAAGTTTATTTCTCACCCCTCAGTCCAGGAGAATGTCTTAGATGTTAGGGTGGCTTTCCTCCTCAGAGTCATTAAGGGACCCGGGCTCTTTCTAGCTTATTTGTCCACTAACGCCCAGAGCATTGTCCTCTTCTGAATTGTCAAAGTTGGTGGGTGACAAGTACTGTCTGCTGCCAGTGGGGGGTGGAAAACATGGAGGAAGCACATCTTAAGGGCCCCAGCCCAGAAGTTCTACCTGTTACTTCCGGTCACATTCTACTGGAGAGAACTTAATCACATAGCTTCATCTGCAAGAGAGGCTGGCAAGTGTGGTCTAACCATATACCATCCTATGTAAAACTTTAGGAAGAGTGCTTGACACATAGTAAACACCTGCTTTTGTCATTGATAATAGTTTATTATTATTATTATTTTTTGAGACGGAGTCTCGCTCTGTCGCCAGACTGGAATGCAGTGGCGCAATCTTGGCTCACTGCAAACCTCTGCCTCCTGGGTTCAAGCGATTCTCCTGCCTCAGCCTCTGGAGTAGCTGGGACTACAGGCACGTGCCACCATGCCCAGCTAATTTTTGTATTTTTAGTAGAGATGGGGTTTCACCATGTTGGTCAGGATGATCTCGATCTCCTGACCTCGTGATCTGCCCACCTTGGCCTCCCAAAGTGCTGGGATTACAGGCGTGAGCCACCGCGCCCAGCCTAGTAGTATATTATTTTTAAATGCGGGCTCTATTAGTAGGATCAGGGAGTTCTGTAAATCCTTGAAATTACAGTAAAAAATTCTAATGTGAGGCTTTTTTTCTGGAAATTCATAAACCAAGGCTAAGAACCACTGTTCTAAAAGAAGTAAATAGTGGAATTCTTAGAGTCAACAATACTTTATATAAGCAAGGTATAAAAGAAGGGCTTGGGCTAGATGATCACTAAGGTCTCTTCTAGTTATTATTAACTATGACTTAAAGAATGTACCGGCATGAACTAAGTGCTAATACTGAGTTAAGTACTATGGAAGATATAAGAAATTATTAAACAGTTAATTTCTTTAGGTTTACAAATTTTATTGGAAAGAAAACAATACAAGATGGTCCATGCTTAAAGAGTCAAGTGGGGCTCACATTAAGTAGGGCTAGGAGACGTGGGGAAAGTTGGAAGGAGGCTTAAACTTGACCTTGAAAAAGGAGATGAATAGGTGGGTTTGGAATAGCCAAGAATTGGGAATGTGAGTTTTGATATCATGTGGAAGCTTCTTATGCAGGAAACAATTGGTAGATTGATACCTAAGAAGGAACCAGGAGTGATGCAGATCTATAGTGCCAAGGAGACAAGTTATTTAAAAGTTGAGGATGAGGCCGGGCGCGGTGGCTCACGCTTCTAATCCCAGCACTTTGGGAGGCCGAGGTGGGCGGATCACGAGGTCAGGAGATCGAGACCACAGTGAAACCCCGCCTCTACTAAAAATACAAAAAAAATTAGCCGGGCGTGGTGGCGGGCACCTGTAGTCCCAGCTACTGGGAGAGGCTGAGGCAGGAGAATGGCGTGAACCCAGGAGGTGGAGGTTGCGGTGAGCCGAGATTGCGCCACTGCACTCCAGCCTGGGCGACAGAGCAAGACTCCGACTCAAAAAAAAAAAAAAAAAAAAAGTTGAGGATGAGACTTTTAAAACCTAACTTGGGTTTTTGTTAATGTATACATTTTCCTAGCCTTTTTCATTCTCCCCACACTTTCCTGTGTTTTTGGATTGCTGTCCAATAACTTTTCAGTGGCACTTGGGAAGGTGCAAATGGATTGTACAGATGGGCTGTTTTGACAGTTTAAAGCAGGAATTCTTTATATTGTTTCAAGGGCAGACTTCAAACTTCCCCCCGTCTTTGTTTTTTCAAACAGAAAAAAATGAAATTTTCTATAGGAAATGATGCTGAAAACTTTGTTCTGGTAATTAACAAAAGCTAACTCAATATTCAGACAATATTACCTTGAATCTAATTGATTTGCCATTCATTTGAGGTTTCCGGGGGGGGGGAAAATTCAGGAGACAGAAATGAATGTAAAGTATCAAGTTAATGAAAACCTATTATTTTAACTTTTTGCCTGAGCTGTTCCTGAAGACCTAACAATGCTACTTTTGGCAAAGGCCAAAGTTGATGATTTTGGTTTAATGTAAAAACCTGTGAGAAAGGAGCCTAGAATGGGGAAGAGGCAGGAGGCTTTGAGCCTAGGAGACTGAGTACACGAAAAGCTTAACAGAGTATGAATAATGATAGCTATGAAAGAGGCAATTGGGAGAAGAACCTGGCTGTCACGAAAAGTCACAGTTGGTTTGGGAAGATGCCTGCAGAGGTGCCTAGAAGCCAGTAAGTAAGGATGGTGAGCCATCCTTTCCCGCTTCCTGTTTCATTAGAGCTGTGGAGCCTCTGTGTTCCGATGTCCCCTGAATAGGGAATTGTGAGTCCATAAAAGGAAAATGTGTTAGGCAGGATGGGAAGTGTGATTAAGGCATGAGTTAAGATTTTGGTCAAGTAAAGGAGTAAGCTAGGATGGGTTTGCCCATTTTAGACGCTTGTATAGAGAATGGAAAGGGACTTTCTGAAGGAAAATAACATTAGGTCATGGTTACCTATTGTCCAAGGATGATTTAAGACATGTAAATGTAATTTAGGGCATCAGCTGGTGAATTTTCTTGTGGCTTTTAATTATATTGTCTATTTCGAGACTTGCCTCTTATCTCTCAGTGGTCAGTTCTAGATATTGGTGTAAAAAATAAGAAATAACAATTATAGGCCCTCTGCGGTGGCTCATACCTGTAATCCCAGCACTTTGGGAGACCAAGGTGAGCGGATCGCCTGAGGTCAGGAGTTCGAGGCCAGCCTGGCCAACATGGTGAATCCCTGTCTCTACTAAAAATACAAAAGTTAGCTGGGCATGGTGGTGGGCGCCTGGGCAAAATAGTGAGACCTCATCTCTATAAAAACTAAATTTTTGTATTTTTAGTAGAGATGGGGTTTCACCATGTTGTTCAGGCTTGTCTTGAACTCCTGACCTCCTGATCTGCCTGCCTCGGCCTCCCAAAGTACTGGGATTACAGGCATGAGCTACCACTCCTGGCCCCGTCTCTACTAAAAATATAAAAATTAGCTAGGCATGATGGTGCACGTCTGTAATCCCAGCTACTCAGGAGGCTGAGGCAGGAGAATCTCTTGAACCCGGGAGGCGGAGGTTGCAGTGAACTAAGATCACACCACTGCACTCCAGCCTGGGCGACAGAGTGAGACCCTGTCTCAAAAAAAAAAAAAAAAATTGGTCTGGTGTAGTGGTGGTGGTGAGTGCTTCTAGACCTAGCTTTGGCAGGCTGAGGCCAGAGGATCACTTAAGCCTAGAAGTTCAAGGCTGCAGTGAGCTATGATTGTGCCACTGCACTCTGGCCTGAGTGACAGATGGAAAGCCTATCTCTTAAAAAAAAAAAAAAAAAAAGAAAAGAACTATCCATATAATTAGCCTTATATGGTTTCTGTTTCTTCCTTTATTTAAAATAAAACCACAAAAAACAAAATTAAAAAAAGAAAAAAAAACCCAGGATAATGTATTAGTCTAATTTATGAAAGTGACAACTTCATGCGGATAAATAAGACTGTATTTGAAAATTGTATCAAATGTAGACTAGGAGTATCTTAAATTTTAACTTTTTTTTTTTTTTTTGAGATGGAGTTTTGCTCTTGTTGCCCAGGCTGGAGTGCAGTGGTGCGATATCGGCTCACTGCAACCTCCGCCTCTTGGTTTCAAGCGATTCTCCTGCCTCAGCCTCCCGAGTAGCTGGGACTACAGGCACGTGCCACCACGCCCAGCTAATTTTTTGTATTTTTTAGTAGAGATGGGGTTTCACCATGTTGGCCAGGATGGTCTCGATCTCTTGATCTCGTGATCCGCCTGCCTCAGCCTTCCAAAGTGCTGGAATTACAGGCGTGAGCCACCGTGCCCTGCTAACACTAACATTTTGAAAAAGTGACTATTAGAACCAGGGCCAGGAATGGACCTGAGGTCAACATGCATATATTTTGTACCTTTAAGCATCCTTTCATAGGTTTCTTTGCTTTTCTTGAAGTTGAAATACAAGCTGTTTCTTGAAGCTGAAATAAACTAGGAGTATGACAGGTTTTCTTTCTCTTTTTTTGGTAACAAAATTATTACTTCCAGCTTACATGTGACTAACTCATTCTTATGAAAAGATTTAGTTCTCATTATAATATAGTTGTAAAAATGTCGATCACCTGTAATAACTTAAGTATTGAATTTTACCACTGTGCAGCATAGCTATTTGTGTATGTGGGAGAAGAAAAAAGAGAATCTGAACAAATATTGGAGAATACAAAACCAAACAATCAGATGAAAGCTGAGATAATTAAGAACTTTTTTTTTTTGAAATGGAGTCTCACTCTGTTGCCTAGGCTGGAGTATAGTGGCGTGATCTTGGCTCACTGCAGCCTCCACCTCTCGGGTTCAAGCGATTCTCCTGCCTCAGCCTCCTGAGTAGCTGGGATTATAGACACCCACCACCATGCCTGGCTAGTTTTTTTTTTTTTTTTTATTTGAGGTGGAGTTTCGCTCTTGTTTCCCAGGCTGGAGTGCAATGGCACGATCTCTGCTCACCGCAACCTCCGCCTCCTAGGTTCAAGCAGTTCTCCTGCCTCAGCCTCCCAAGTAGCTGAGATTATAGGCATGCACCACCACACCCACCTAATTTTGTATTTTTAGTAGAGACGGGGTTTCTCCATGTTGGTCAGGCTGGTCTGTAACTCTGGACCTCAGGTAATCCACCTGCCTCGGCCTCCCAAAGTGCTGGGATTACAGGCGTGAGCCACCGCGCCTGGCCTAGTTTTTGTATTTTTAGTAGAGACGGGGTTTCACCATGTTGGGTAGGCTGATCTTGAACTCTTGACCTTAGGTGATCTGCCTGCCTTGGCCTCCCAAAGTGCTGGGATTACAGGCATGAGCCACTGCACCTGGCCTTAAGAACTTTTAAGGATTTGTGAATTCTCTGCATGTTTTCTTCTGCTAGCAACCAGTTACTTTATTTTGGAAGTAGAGAACAGGTGGTGGATTACAAGAGTGAATATTCATTAAAAACTAAAGATGGACCAGGCGTGGTGGCACATGCCTGTAACCCCAGCACTTTGGGAGGCTGGGGCAGGAGGATCATTTGAGCCCAGGAGTTCGAGACCAGCCTGTGCAACATAGTGAGACCCTGTCTCTACAAAAAAACTAAAGGTGAACCAAACTAGATTATTGTGCTACCTAGGAAAACAGAAAAAGTGGTAGCTGTGAAAACAGACTAATCAGGAAAAAAAGAAGGTGATTAGACTTAAGAAATTAAATTTAAGCCTTGACCATAACATGCACCCAAGACTGAAATGAAATTTTTTCTTTTTCTTCTCTTCTTTTTTCTTTTCTTTTCTTTTTTTTTTTTTGAGACAGTCTTGCTCTGTGGCCCAGGCTGGAGTGCACTGGTGCAAGCACTGCAACCCCAACCTCCTGGGCTCATCAGCCTTCCAAGTAGCTGGGACCACAGGCACGCGCCACCGTGCTTGGCTGCTTTTTGTAGAGATGGGGTTTCTCAGTGTTGCCCAGGCTGGTCTCAAACTCCAGGGCACAAGCAATTCTCCCACCTCAGCCTCTCAAAGTGCTGGGATTACAGGCGTGAGCCACCATGCCCAGCCCTATTTAGCCTTTCTCTGTTTTAGTTTAAATATTGGTCCTAAGTTTGAAAAGTTAATGTCATTTCCTTCTGCTTTCTAGTATATTCATTGTGTGTATTATGCTCTTTTTAAAAAAGTGTCTTTTTTTCAGTTATAAAAGCTATATGTATTTACTCTAGACAACTTAGAAAACAATAGAAAAGCATAAATAAAGTAAAAATTACTTACAACCCCTTAACTAGAAACAGTTGTTGTTATTTTATGTCCTAGTCTTTTTTTTTTTTTTCCTCGTTCTTTCTCCCCAGCTAGAGTGCAGTGGTTCAATCTCAGCTCACTGCAACCTCTGCCTCCCGGGTTCAAGCGATTCTCCTGCCTTAGCCTCCCAAATAGCTGGGATTACAGGCGCCTGCCACCACACTCAGATTATTATTTTTTTTTTTTTTGAGGCAGAGTCTCACTCTGTCGCCCAGGCTGGGGTGCACTGGTGTGATCTCGGCTCACCGCAACCTCCACCTCCTGGTTCAAGTGATTCTCTTGCCTCAGCCTCCCGAGTAGCTGGGACTAGAGACATGTACCACCATGCCTGGCTTATTTTTGTATTTTTAGTAGAGACAGGGTTTCGCCATTGTTCGCCGGGCTGATCTTGAACTCCTGACCTCTGGTGATCTGCCCGCCTTGGCCTCCCCAAAGTTCTGGGATTACAGGCGTGAGCCACCATGCCCAGCCCTTAGTCTTTTTTTTTATAAGTTTGCATGAATTATTATTTATTTATTTTTATTTTTATTTTTTTATTTTTGCTTGCATGAATTATTGAGAATTTATATATAATATTTTAATGCTCTTCATGACAGAATACTTGAATGAGTGAAGAATGAGGGCTGATCTGATATGTAACGTGTGTTGAATTGAGTTGGTTTAAAGAAAATTTATTTAGGTTTTATAAAAGAAACTCAGATTTTGCCTATATCTTCCTTAGAACATTTGATCTTTGGTGGAAGAAAGCAGGTCATGAAAGTATAACATGAAATGTGCCATCACCTAGAATGGATATTGATTAAATGGTTTGAAGGTAGATCCTCCTCTTGTGCTTTTTAGGAGAAATCTATTCTAAAAATGAAAGTTATTTTTCAGTGTTAATTTCTTCCTTCAATATCTATGTAATAGGTAAGATATGTTCATTTTATAGTTCAAGTATAATAAGAAACCAGTCTTTGCCTAGGAACAGTTGAGCACAGTATAGGGGATCATAATAGAAGCAAACATCAATTGAATACTTTCCATGCACTAAGTGCTGGAGAGGTAAAGGAGTAAGAATGAGCCCCTTGTCTTCAAGGAGCTCTCATTATAACCAAGTAGACAGTCAGATGGTGAGTAAATGAGCCATGGTCGATGGTGGTAGGTTCTTAGCACCATCTTTTTCCTATACAATACGTGACTTTTTTTTTTTGTCTCATGCACTTTTTTATTCTATCTGAAATAAAAGCTTAAGAAATGATTTAAGTGGGAAATTAAATGAGATAATTGATTTAGAGATGAGTTAAATGTTTGTGTTGTATTCTAACAGTTTAAGAGTTGCTAGTATTACTGAATCTATTACACTGCTAATTATCAGTTGTTTAAAGAACCTTTTGACCAGGCATGGTGACTCACACCTGTAATCCCAGCATTTTGGGAGGCCAAGGTGGGTGGATCGCTTGAGTCCAGGAGTTCAAGACCAGCCTCTGCAACGTGGTGAAACCCTATCTTTTTGTGTTTTGCAAAAACACAAAAATCTGGGTGTGGTGGCGCGTGCCTGTATTGCCAGTTGCTTGCGGGCTGAGGCAGTTGGATCACCTGAACCTTGGGAGGTTGAGGCCACAGTGAGTAGTAATCCATAATCGTGTCACTGCACTCCAGCCTGGGCCACAGAGTGAGACCGTGTCTCCAAAAAAACCAAACCAAAACAAACTTTTATCTTTTCCCTCAATAATTAGTTGCGTGTTATATCTGCTAATTTTGATCTATCTAAAATAAAACGGATACTTCTTGCCTCAAATTTTAAATATGGGCCAGATGCGGTGGCTCATGCCTGTAATCCCAGCACTTTGGGAGGCTGAGGCAGGTGGATCAGCTGAGGTCAGGAGTTTGAGACCAGCCTGGCCAACATGGGGAAACCCTGTCTCTACTAAGACTACAAAAAATTAGCCAGGCATGGTAGCGGGTGCCTGTAATCTCAGCTACTTGGGAGGCTGAGGTAGGAGAATCGCTTGAACCTGGGAGGCAGAGGTTGCAGTGAGCCTAGATTGCACCACTGCACTCCAGTGACAGAGGGAGACTCCATCTCAAAAAAAAAAAAAAAAGAGAAAATCTTAAATAGATCTAGTTTCCCTAGTTGTTTATTGAATTAGATACAAAATCTTTGATCTGGCATTGATCTAACTTGTATTTCCACTCTTAACCCCACCGCAGCTGCAGATATGCCTCATATTCTATCTAGATTGGTCTTAAGCATGCCCTGCACTTCTCTGCCTTCATGGAAGACTTTTGCTGGTATTTCTTTCACTTGATATACTTTTGGCTTTTCTACCGTCTCCCTGCCCCCAATTTCTGCTTGCCAGAATAATATCTGTTCTTCTTTCATTCATTTAACAACTATTAAGACACCGTTCTAGGTGCTTGGATGCACCTAGTGAACAAAGTTCCCGTCATTATGGCAGTCATATTCAGTTGAGGGAGGCAAACGATAAATGCTGGTGTTTAAATGCTGTGAAGAAAATGAAGTAGGTTAAGGAAATTTTTTGAAGTAGGTTAAGGAGTATTGACAATGATAGGGGGTGCTATTTTCAGTTTAACGGGGCATTCCGTTATCCCTGTGGAGAATGACAATTAGGAAGGCAAGGTCAGAAGCAGGGAGACTAATTAGAGGTGACTTTTCCAGTAATCCGGGCACGAGATGATGGTGGCTTGGAATAAGGTGGGAAGTTGCTGGATTCTGGATATATTTCTAAGATGTAGACAACAGAATTTCCTGATGGACTGGATGTGGAATGTGAGAGAAAGGAGTTGAAGATGATTCTGAGATTTTTGTTCTGAACAACCAGAATGATGGAGTTGTCATTAACTGAGGTGGAAAAGGCCGTGGGAAGGGCTAATTCTAGTGGGGAGGAGATCGGGAGTTTAGTTTTTTGACATGTTAAATTCAAATTTGTTAATACCTCATAAAACCTGTTGTCTACTTGGAGAGGCATATGTTAAAGAAACATATAAATAAGGACAGTATGTTATTATATCAAAGAAAAGAACAGGGCAACTTGAGAAAGAATGACAGGAAACCCAATTTAGATGGAGGCTCAGTGAGAGCTTTTCTGAGAAAATGACATGTAGGATGAGTAGTAATTAGAATGAGGGGAAAAGCATTCTAGGTTGAAGGAATCAGCATGTGTAAAGGCTGGAAATAGTCAATTAAGGGTGTGACTGGAAAATAGAGAACAAAAGTGAGCAGTAGAGTGAGGGATTGACAGGGGCCACATCATGGAGGGCGTTGTATATCGTGCGAATTTTGTCCTTAGTAGAAATGGCAGTTCTCAGATGGGTTTAAGTGAGGGAGCTTCAGAATTAGAGTTACATCTTAAGATGAGTAGCCTGGCTCTGTGGAAAATGAATTTAAGGGAGGCAAGAGTGGCAATAAGGACAACTATTTGGAGGCCATTGCAATCAAGAAAGGTGATGGTGACTTGGATTAGGGAGGTGATGGAGAGGAGAGAATGGATTTGAGATAGATTTTGGAAGTAGTGTCAATAGGAAGATATATAAGGAGGTATGTGAGAGAGAAAAGTGTGAGAAATGACTTGGGTTTGTAATTAGAGTCACTGGTCAAGAGTTGCCGTTCATGGAGAGGGAGGAGGAGCAGACAGAGTTCAAGTTTTGACTTGTTGAGTATAAGATGGCTGAGATGTCAAATGGAGATGTTGGTAGAAAGTTGGATATACAGATCTGTTCAGAAAGAAGTCTAGGCAGGATAGAGACATTTGGGACTTGATGATATATATGTCATACTTGATGACATATATGTATATATGACATACACACACACATATAATATTTGGTATTTAAAGTGTATGAGGCTGGATGTGGTAGCTCACACCTATAATCCCAGCACTATGGAAGGCTGAGGTGGAAGATTTGCTTGAGGCCAGGAGTTTTTGACCAGTCTGGGCAACATAGCAAGACCCCATCCCTGCAAAAATAAAAATAAAAAATCAGCTAGGTGTGATGTCACATGCCTATAGTCCTAGCTACTTCAGGAGGCTGAGGCAGGAAGGATCACTTGAACCTAGGAGTTAGAGGCTACAGTGAGATATGATCATGCCACTGCACTGCCAGATGAAGGAGTGAGACTGTCTCTAAAGAAAAAAACAAGTGTATGAGATCATTGTGTGGATGAGTAAAGAGTAAGGAAAATGCCTAGAAGCAAGTTCTGAAGAACTCTAAACTAGAGGTTGGATAATGGAGGAGAAGCTAGACAAGGAGAACAAAGAGGAACTGTGGGAGAACAGTAGTGAGTGGTGAGAGGAAAACCACTAGAGTGAGGTAGGAAGAAGCTAGGAGAGGTTTGTAAGGAGGGAGTGACCAGTTGTATCAAGCTGAGTGTTTGTTGGATTTAACACCCTGGAAGTTACTGGCAACCTTAGTAGTAACAGCTTTGGTGGAGTAGTGGTGGTGGGGAAGTCATAATACAGTGGGTAGAAGAATGAAATAGGAAGTAAGAGACTGGAGTCAGTGTGTAAAGCCAACTCTAACAAGAAACTTGGTTATGTAGAAGAGACAGGTTGATAGCTGTAAAGGGGGCTACATATGAAGGGAAGGCTTTAAAAAGTATAAGCTGTAAGAGCTGGGTTGAATGCTGATTTATTAGAGAAAAAGGTGGAAAATTAAACAGACATGGTTTAATGGATGTCGTTCAAGGAATCTCCCAAATGGCCACCTATTCCACTAGGTCCCCCTCAGTGGTATGTATTGCTTCTTTGTATGAATTTTCATAAACTTTCCCCCCTACTTCTTTACTTGAGGCCAAGTAAACTCTGTGAGGAAGAGATTTTGTTCTTCATCTTTGTATAAGCCAGACTGTCCAACGCTATGTTTTCTTGAAGAACCAGCTAAGACAGGTTCTTCCATTTCCTGACCCCCACACTCTGCAAGTGCAAAAACCATTTTGTTGCTCTCTACTAAAGAAAGAATTGGCTGGGCATGCTGGCTCACTCCTGTAATCCCAGCACTTTGGGAGGCTGTGGTGGGCAGATCACCTGAAGTCAGGAGTTCAAGACCAGCCTGACTAATATGGAGAAACCCCGTCTCTATTAAAAATACAAGTATTAGCCGGGCGTTGTGGCGCATGCTTGTAGTCCCAGCTACTTGGGAGCTGAGGCAGGAGAATCACCTGAACCTGGGAGGCGAAGGTTGCAGTGAATTGAAGTCATGCCACTGCACTCCACCACAGAGTGAGACTCCGTCTCAAAAAAAAGAAGTTCAAATCTATAGTCTGGGATTCAAGTCTATGGCCTTCATAGTCTAGCTCCAATTAATTGAACAAATTTATCTCCTACTTGTCCTGGGTCTTACAGTCCGGCTAAATTGAACTCTTCTTTGTTTACAGGTGAGCTATCTTGTTTCCCTGAAGCAACCTTTCCCATCTCTTCCATTCCCATTTGTTTAAACTCCATAATCCTGTAAACCTCCATTTAAATGTGTCTCCCTTTGTTAATCCTTCAAGATTCATATTTCATGCCTCTTATATGACTCTTCGGTTATCTATTTTGTTGATAGTTTTGCATGTATGTCTTATCTTTGCTATAATAAAGTAAGCTCCAGGAGAGTAGATTCCTTGTCTTATTTATCTTTGCATCCACCACAATATTTAGTAGATTGTCTGCCTCATAATAGGCTTTCAGTAAGTCTTATTGAATGAGTAAATGCACTTAAGTATAGTTGATAGACCTTAACCTACTGCTAGTAAATTATAGTTGGCTAAAAATATTCTTTATAAGTGCTGTGCTTTGGAAAAGGATCATCTGCTTAGCAGCACTGTTTGGCGGGTAGTTGTTGCCCAGGCTGGAGTGCAATGGCACAATCTCCGGCTCACCGCAAACTCCACCTCCCAGGTTCAAGCGATTCTCCTGCCTCAGCCTCTCGAGTAGCTGTGATTACAGGCATGTGCCACCACACCTGGCTAATTTTGTATTTTTAGTAGAGATGGGGTTTCTCCATGTTGGTCAGGGTGGTCTCGAACTCCCAACCTCAGGTGATCCACCTGCCTTGGCCTCCCAAAGTGCTGGGATTACAGGCGTGAGCCACCACGCCCGGCCGAGGCTCACACTTGTAATCCCAGCACTTTGGGAGGCGAGGCAGGTGGATTGGGTTTCCAGCCTGGACAACACGGTGAAACCCTGTCTCCACAAAAAATGCAAAAATTAGCTGTGTATTGAAGCACACGCCTATGGTCCCAGCTACTTGGGAGGCTGAGGTGGGAGGATTGCTTGAGCCCGGGAGACGACGTTTGTGGTGAGCCAAGATGATGCTACTTTACTCCACCGTGGGCGACAAAGCAAGACCCTATCTCAAGGAAAAAAAAAAAAAAATTCATACTCTGGTATCTTCTGGCATTTCACAGAAGGGCATCTGGATTCCTGCCAAAATTGATTTTTTTTGTCTTTTATTAAAAATAATCTTTCAAGCAAATTTGAGATTCACCACTAAAACCCTAAATTCCTTTTTATTTACTTTGTGTTTTAACTCTCTCTCACTGCAGGTTTGTTGTTGTTGTTGTTGTTGTTGTTGGTTTTTTGGTAAATACAGAGACTACAAATTTAAAAAATGTTTCATTAAACATGTCTTTTACTAAGTGCCTACTAGGAACTGCTCTAAGCTCTGGGAAGCGAGAAAATGTACCCTCAGGTGTCAGTAATGAATGAGCTATAAGGAGGGCGTACTATACACCATTATCTTAGATAGGATAATATTTTCCGCTGGAGTTATTGTAACTCACTGACCTGGAGGCCTTTTCACTTCTAGGAAGACCTGGTTTTCCTATATTTAGAATAGATGCTGTTCCCATTGACTTGGTTTTCTGTTGGATTTCTTAAATGCATGAGATAGAAGAAGTATATATGGAAAAGCATTTCATATTTAATTGAAATAATATATACACTTATGGAGTGCTTTCTATGTGCCAGGCACTGTGTTAACTACATTACATCTATGAAATGTTAACTCATTTGATTGTTACTCAATAAAATGTTTGCTGAAGGAATATATAGAAGCTTTTATTTTTTCCGTGCACAGGCTTAATTTCAGAGGAGGTTGGGAGGAAAAGAAGAAATAAAAGATCACATGATTGGGAAAAAGCAAATGCCTAACAAGAAGCCAGAGAAATAGGTCGAGAGGGTGATGCAAATGACTGGGCTCAGTTCATATTTCAGATTGAAATAAACAGATTGGTTTTTCCTTGCAAAGTAAAAAAGATTTAAGGGAGAGTCTGCAACTGTGTTTTGACCCTGAGCATGTGGCTTGATAGCCATTAAGATTAGGGGTGTTGAGAGCAGCTATTGTCCTGATGACTCAGCAGGAACCCCTGTGTTAGATTATACTGTTGCCTCAGTGTTGCACATAAAAAGTTTTTTATATCTTTTGAAATATTTGAGATCATAGATCCCAAAATCAGAGCCAGGGATGATTGTTTACTTGAAGTATCATTTGTATTTTTCTTTCCTTCTTTTTTCTCTTCTTTCTTTCTTTCTTTCTTTCTCTTTCTTTCTTTCTTTCTCTCTCTCTCTTTCTTTCTTTTCTTTCTTTCTTTCATGACAGAATCTTGTTCTGTCACCTAGGCTGGAGAGCAGTGACTCCATCTTGGCTCACTGCAACCTACACTTTCTGGGTTCAAGCAATCCTCCTCCCTCAGCCTCCCAACTAGCTGGGATTACAGGCGCCTACCATCACACCCGGCTAATTTTTAAAAATTTTTTTAATTTTAAATTAAAATTTTTTTTGTTTTGATATGGAGTCTCGCTCTGTTGCCAGGATGGAGTGCAGTGGCGCGATCTCAGCTCACTGCAGCAGCCTCCGCCTCCTGGGTTCAAGGTATTCTCCTGACTCAGCTTCCTGAGTAGTTGGGACTATAGGCGTGCCACCACGCCCAGCTAATTTTTGTATTTTTAGTGGAGACAGGGTTACACCATGTTGGCCAGGATGCTCTCGATCTCTTGACCTCCTGTTCCACCCACCTTGGCTCCCAAAGTCCTGGGATTACAGGTGTGAGCCACCACGCCCGGCCTGTGTTTTTAATAGAGAAAGGGTTTCACCATGTTGGCGAGGCTGATTTTGAAATCCTGACCTCAAATGATCCACCTATCTTGGCCTCCCAAAGTGCTAGGATTATAGGCATGAGCCACTGTACCTTTTTTCTTTTTTTTAAATATCAGGTCTTGCTATGTTGCCCAGAGTGTTGTTTTTTCTTTGTTTGTTTTGTTTTGTTTTTTGAGACGGGGTCTCACTCTGTCACCCAGGCTGGAGTGCAGTGGCACAATCTCAGCTCACTGCAACCTCCATCTCCTGGGCTCAAGTGATTCTTGTGCCTCAGCTTCCTTAGTAGCTGGGACTACAGACATGTGCCACTGCAACTGGCTAATTTTTTTGTATTTTCAGTAGAGACAGAGTTTCGTTATGTTGGCCAGGCTAGTCTTGAACTCCTGGCGTCAAGTGATCCGCCCACCTTGCCCTCCCGAAGTGCTGGGATTATAGGTGTGAGTCACCACACCTATATTTCTATCTAGGTGCTGAAGTAGTTTCTTTTGGAGTTGAAGATCATTAGAATTAATATTTCAAGTAGGCAATTGAGTCATCATAATGGAAGACTGGATCTTTAGTGTTATGTTGTTAGAGTATGCAGTGTCCAGTCTTTTGGTTTCCCTGGGCCACACTGGAAGAAGAAGAATTGTCTTGGGCCACACAAAAAATACACTAACAATAGCTGATGAGCTAAAAAAAAAAAAAAAAAAAAAAGAAAAGTAAAAGCAAAAAAACCTTATAATGTTTTAAGAAAGTTTATGGATTTGTGTTGGGCTTCATTCAAAGCGGTCCTGGGCCACATGTGGCCCACAGACCTCAGGTTGGACAAGCTTGATGTAGTGGCTAAGAGTGTGGACTCCCAAGCCATGTGACCTGTGTTTGAATCCTAGTTCTACCCTTCACTAGTTGCCTTGGTGTCCTCACTGGGGTAATCTTGGGCTTTTGTAAAGATTGTAAGAGTTAATATAAGAAAAGCCCTTAGAGTCTAACTCATGGTAAGCCTTGTTTGCTTACTATTTTGCCTTTAGGAATGTAGAATTAAGACCATGTTGGCTTGGCCTGTGGTTAGTTTATATATTCAATATACCATATGTGTTTTCAACCTCCAGGATTAGAAGCATCTGCCGGACTGCCACTACCACCAGGTGGGAACTTTTCATTCTTTATCAAAAGAGCAGGGTTAGTACAAAAAAAGTTCAAGGTTAAGCTTGAATTTGCTCTTGAATTAACTTCAGTGAACTCTGATCCTGTTGACACTTACTAGGTAACTAAAGGACAGTCAGATTGGACTCTGCCATCTTAGTCCATCGGCCTCAGCAGCTGTTTCTGGACTTGTAGCTAAAGCTTGAGAGTCCATTACTAGTGAGAATGTTTTTCTTTTTTTCCTCTCTCTCTTTTTTTTTTAATGTGAAAGCACAAAAGAAGTAAACAGGAATAATCTATGACATAGGATCTTAATTGGTTCTGTACAAATACTCTTAATTAAAATTTTTAAGTTAAAATAATATATATATATCTATATATATATATTTTTTTTTTGACATGGAGTTCTGCTCTGTTGCCCAGGCTGGAGTGCAGTGGCATGATCTCGGCTAACTACAACCTCTGCCTCCTGGGTTCAAGCAGTTCTCCTGCCTCAGCCTCCCGAGTAGCTGGGACTACAGGCGCTTGCCACCATGCTTGGCTAATTTTTGTATTTTTAGTAGAGACAGGGTTTCTCCATATTGGTCAGGCTGGTCTTGGACTCCTGACATGAGGTGATCCGCCCTCCTTGGCCTCCCAAAATGTTGGGATTACAGGTATGAGCCACCACGCCCAGCCAAAATTTTCATTTTTTTAAGATATGGGGATCTTGCCATGTTGCCCAGGCTGGTCCCAAATTCCTGAACTCAAGTAATCCCCTTGCGGTGGCCTCCCAAAGTGCTGGGTAAAAGTACTTTTGAATTATGGATTTTGGCTTCCTGTGCTACCAAATTTCACTATTTCTTGATTTTTGTGGTATTCACCTTTACAGTTGAACAGGTCATATATTAACTAGCCTTTATCTAATGCTTTCTTTAAAGGAAATGTAGACGTGCTTATATTTTTAACACATCTACATTTCTCTTAAAGAGAAGAAGAGATTAAGCTCTTTTTATTTAATTTGTCTGGAAGAAGTTGAGATAGTGTAGATCTACAGGTTTTATATTTAGTAATTTTTAAGGAGTAAAAACGAAGTCTCCTAATTTTTCTAGACTCTTAAGATTATTGTTTTTAGATTTTTTCATCTTATACCACAATGGGATGATAAAGCTTAAAACATTAGCATGTCGGCGGGGCGCAGTGGCTCCCGCCTGTAATCCCAGTACTTTGGGAGGCTGAGGCGGTTAGTCAGGAGTTCGAGACCAGCCTGGCCAACATGGTGAAACCCCATCTCTACTCATAATACGAAAATTAGGAGGCATGGTGGCATGTGCCTGTAGTCCCAGCTACTCGGGAGGCTAAGGCAGAAGAATCACTTGAACCCAGGAGGTGGAGGCTGCAGTGAGCCGAGATTGTGCCACTGCACTCCAGCCTGGGTGACAGAGAGAGACTCTGTCTCACCAAAAAAAAAAAAATAACTTTAGCATGTCTGTAATTGGTAGATATAATCTCTATCATTTGTTTAATGATAATTAAAACAAAAATAGCTGGGCATGGTGGCACATGCCTGTGGTCTCAACTACTAGCGGGGCTGAAGCAGGAGGATTGCCTGAGCCTAGGAGATTGAGGCTGTAGTGAGCCACTGTGATTGCACCACTCCGCTCCAGCCTGGGTGGCAGAGTGAGACCCTGTCTCAAAACAAAAGAAAACAAACAGAAGAACATAATGTAAGAATCATGAAGTGACTTTAAAATCTTCATTTTATAATAATGTTATAAGTTTTCTGAAGCTACTTAATTTATCACTGTACAGAGTAAACATATATAAAAAATGATCAGTAAGTTTTTGTTTCCCTACTAAAGCCAGAATAATGGTCATGAGGTAATAGATAGCATTGGGTGCTTACTATGGGCCAGGCACAGTGTGCCAGCCTTTTACCTGTGTTAGCTAATTTAATCCTCATATAAACTTTGAAATAGGTGCTATCAATACTGTTTAACACATGAGAATTAGAGAGATCATTGGGTATGGCTGCAGGGCCAGTAAGTAGCAGTACTGCGATTTGTACTAACGTCTTTGGGATTTCAGAACCTGAGTCAAGAACTTTGTTTATGTTCTTTTTCTCTATTTATTTGAAACTTGAATGCTTTCCTAACAGAGTTTCTTATGTTCTGTTTTCAGTCACCCTGAAAAAAAAAATTCTGAGAATATTTAAGGATATTTCTAAAACATACTAACAACTAGTGAGCCTAGATGGTTCATTAGATGACTTTGGTTGCTTTCAGTTCTCTTGGTAAAATTTGAAAGGAAACTAAAATTTCCATTACCTCACCTCGTTGCATTTGGGGGGCCTGGTTAATTAGTATTTTATAAAGCACTTTAGAGGGTTTATTTATAAACTTGTTAAGGAACCTGACTTGAATGTCATTTTTTTTTTTTTTTTTTTGAGACAGGGTTTCACTGTTGCCCAGGATGGAGTGCAGTGGTGTCATCACAGGTCACTGCCACCTTGACCTCCTGGGCTCAAGTGATCCTCCTCTTTTAGCCCCCTGAGTAGCTGGGACTTGCAGTGCCACCATGCCCAGCTGATTTTTTTTTAAATTAATTTTTTGTGGAGATGAGGTCTCACTGTGTTGCCTAAGATGGTCTTGAACTCCTGGGCTCAAGTTATCCTCCCACTTTGGCCTCCCATTACAGGCATGAGCCACTGTGCTTGGCCTCACATATTTTGATTTTAGGATTGTTTCCAATTGAGAAATGTCTAAATGGTTCAAGTTTAACAAAAATAATATACTAATTTGTTAATTATTTTTCTGTGAGTTCTTTTCTTTCTGCCCCCTCCCTTTCTCCCTTCCTCCCCCTTCAGAGGTTGGTAGAAAAAAAAAAAAAGGCAAGGAAGTTTCTTTTTGTGGAGAGAGGAAATGACTGTTGGTTCAAGACTTTATCCATATTAGGTATAAACTAAATATAGATGTGTAATCCAGGAGTGAAGTCACATCTATAAAGTTTCTTAAGCAAAGCTAATGAGATCAGCCAGTGCTTTTGGATCTGTTTTTTCCTCCCTTGCTTTTGGCTCACTTACCAAACTGATTAGTCCTATAGTCTGCCTGCCTTTGCTTCTTTAAAAAAAGAATAAAAAAAATTACAAGGAATCTTTCTGTAAAACAAGCATACAAATTTTTAAAAAGTTGCTTTGTATATGAAGCATAGTTACTTATGCCTCCCTTTGAGGGGAGGTTATAAATAAATTAGCTTCTTTAATTTCTTGACCTTGTCATTTTCCTCACACCAATTCTTCTTCTTTTTTTGTTTTTTTGAGTTGGTTTTATCCTTGAGTCTTTGTCACATATTTTTACTATGAGGCTGGACTCATCTTTGTAAGTTGTAAGAAACATCTGTTTTACTTAGTATTTTCTTGGTTTATTCCATTTTTAACCATTAAAGCAGATCTCAGTGTGGCTAAATGGTAATAGGATTTCTTCTGATTGGCTAGTTAGAGAGATTGTGGTAGAAGGGAATGATGGGATAAATCTGCTTCTGGTCACAGCACATGTCCTTCTCAAATAAGGACTTTGAAAAGTCCCCCACAGCATTCTTACAATAATTATTTCCAACTCTTGTGCTCCTTCTTAGAGCCCTTTGCAAGCATGCCTAAACAGTCAAGCCCTTACGAACGTGCTATGCTTCTGAAGAGAAGAACTGTATACACACATCTATGGTGTATCTTACTATAAATACTTTGGAATACAACTAATTCTGTAAAAAGTTTAGCTTAACATATTTCGGGGTTTTAGGGATCAGTTCATGAAACTAAATGTTCTCCAAGCCTAAGTTGAAATCTGTTCTGAATCCTTCTCTGACCTTGTTGTTCCCTTAGCAGAACTACTCTTCCCTACTGTTTGGGGCAGTTTGTGCATTTTTGTATTCTGCCACTCATCTGAATCACCTTTAATTACATTTTTGTTCCGGGCTAGACTATGTAAATTCCAGGAGATCAAGGATAAGGGATTATTTTCTTTTTTCTTCTTTTTATATTTTAAATTAAAAAAATTATTATGTTCTTCCAAAGACTAAGGGACTGTTTTCTTCATCTTTTATATCTATCCCCTACCACAAACCTTTATATATAGGAGATAATTCATTAATTCAGTAAGCATTTATTAGTGTTTTTGGGCAAATTGGTGTGCATAGTATAGGAATATAAGCACGTAAGAGGGAATATATTAAATATTTTCTGTTATTGTGTTCTATATTACCTCATAGTAAAATACCAGAGATAAAAGTAGTATTCAGTTACTGAACTTGAGACATGTAATTGGGGTTTTGTAACTAGCTGCTCACTATATAGCTATTGGTCTAAACAGATTGGTTTAGAGAACTAGAATATTATGTAACTGGAAGGCCAGGTTCAAGTCCTGTGTGTATCCTAATTGATCTGCTATCTCATCTGTCAAGTGGGTGTGTTTCTTGGAGGTGATGTTCAGTCCAGTCTGTATTATTGTATATGCCAAGGTAGCCTTAGGCTTGGCTTAAGCTTAGGCTTAGGCAGAAAGTTGAGTCCTGAGATTCCAACGTCAGATCCAGAGAATTAAATTCTCATAATTAGAAGCAATCCATTAGATAACAAAAATAGAGCCAATACAACTTCTTCATGATAATGGAGGCAGTTTGCCAAAGAAAGAAAAAATATTTCAGGAGTGAATTCTTTGACCAGAAAGAATATATTTTATTTCCCAGATGAACTCCTGAAAGAAAGTTTAAGGAAAGATTTTGTTTGTTGTATCTAAAATAAAGCAGACACAGAACCATTCTTCTTCTTCTTCTTCTTCTTCTTCTTCTTCTTCTTCTTCTTCTTCTTCTTCTTCTTCTTCTTCTTCTTTCTTCTTTCTTCTTTCTTCTTTCTTCTTTCTTCTTTCTTCTTTCTTCTTTTCTTTCTTCTTTCTTCTTTCTTCTTTCTTCTTTCTTCTTTCTTCTTCTCCCTCTCCTCTTTTTTAAAGCCAGTCAAATTTATAGAATTTTCCTTCATCATATTTGAGGAACCTGTGCATTGAAATCCGAAGTAAAATATTTCAGTAAGAAACATCCTGCTATGTTACACTATTCAGATATTTGAAGTTTTAGGCCAGCAAAGAAGATAGACAAGAATTCTGAATATTAACTTTCACAGCTGAAATACAGTGTTGAATATATAATTTTTACAGAAACTGATATTTTGTAATGTATATATAGAGATGGAGTCTTGCTCTGTTGCCCAGGCTAGAGTGCAGTGGCACGATCTTGGCTCACTGCAGCCTCCACCTCCCGGATTCAAGCGATTCTCCTGCCTCAGCCTCCTGAGTAGCTGGGATTACAGGCGCCCACCACCGCGTCCGGCTAATTTTTGTATTATTAGTAGAGACGGGGTTTTACCATCTTGGCCAGGCTGGTCTTGAACCCCTGACCTCGTGATCCACCCACCTTGGCCTCCCAAAGTGCTGGGATTACAGGTGTGAGCCACAGCGCCCGGCTGATTTTGTAATATATTTTAATGGACAATTTAAAAATACATAATCCAAAATTAAAACATCTGAGGAAGATTCATTTATTCATGTTTATTGAGAGCTAATATTTTATAGTATTAATAAAATATTCTATAGCATTTTCATGATTGCAGTTTTTCATTGTTTATTGTCATCTTCATTAATCCATTGTTCTTAGTCACTTAGAGGTCTGAAATTTGGCTTTAAGCAATATTGTGATATATATCCTTACAGCCAATTTTCTGTGCATGTCAAACAATTCTGTTTTAAAAGTCCCCCACATATCTCATTTACCCTCTGAATTCTTTCTTTATTTTCCTTTGTTTACTTAAACTGTAATCTCTCTTTTTTCACACTTCACCTGGAATGTAATCTCTTAAAAAGAAAAAACTTTCTGCAGAATTTAGGTTTTTTCCAAAGGGAAAAATTGGATTTTTGACTCTACTACGGAACTCTTGGTGGAGTGTCTAGTTAAAATTGGTTTGAGAACTTGATGAACAGAAATAGCTGCCTTAAGCACAGATGGGGAAGACTAATATTAATTTCTTGAACATTTCATTGTTTTCTTGTACTCTTGGGATTCTTTCTGAATCTAGTTTATGCTACAGTATAATGTGTATACCCTTAAGGAAAGTGGGTTGCTGCATTTTGACTTGCAGAAGAATTTCACCCATCCCCCAACATAGTTGTCTTTAGTTGATAAACAAGGGAAGACCCTGGCAGTTAGTGAATTTATCTTTGGTTAGCAGATATTTTTAAAAAATGAGGGCTAGACAATGAATGAAAAAGTTTGAGATGCGTCTTTTTTTTTTTTTTTTTGAAGGGCCTCACTTTGTCATCCAGGCTAGAGTGCAGTGGTAAGATCATAGCTCACTACATCCTTGACCTCCTGGGCTCAAGTGATCCTCCTGCTTAAGCCTTCTGAGTAGCTAGGACTAAAGGTGTGTACTACCATATCTGGCTAATTTTTTTATTTTTCATAGAGATGAGGTCTCACTATGTTGTCCAGGCTGGTCTCAAAACTCCCAGCTTCAAGTGATCCTCCCATCTTGGCTTCCCAGACTGTTGGGATTACAGGTGTGAGCCATTGCACCCAGCCAGAGATGCACTTTTTTTCATGTAACCGAAGTGAGAATAATTATAAAGGAGCATGTTTCTTTTTTAATTTTAATTTTAATTTTTTTTTTTTTTGCAGAAATGGAGTCTTGCTCTGTGGCCCTGGCTGGAGTGCAGTGGTGTGATCTCGGCTCACTGCAGCCTCTGCCTCTGGGAGTCAAACAATTCTCCTGCCTCAGCCTCCCGAGTAGCTGGGACTACAGGCACACACTGTGACACCTGGCTAATTTCTTTTGTATTTTTAGTAGAGACAGGGTTTCACCGTGTTTCCCAGGCTGGTCTTAAACTCCTGAGCTCAGGCAATCTGCCTGCCTCGGCCTCCCAAAGTGTTGGGATTACAGGCGTGAGCCACTGTGCCCAGCTTAGTAACTTCCTTTTTAAATAAAATAATCATGGCTTAATATAATAAAAACAAATTAGTGTTCTGTGTTTCTGAAATTAAGTCATTTAATGCCAGACTTTCACATTCTAAATAGTTGTATCTGAAAATGCCTTGACTTCTCTTCCATTCTTTAAAGATGGTTTTGTTGGAAATAGAATTTTGAGTTGATTTTTATTGTTGTTCTTGTTATTCTTTTGGCATTTAAAAAAACGTTCTTGACTGGGCATGGTGGCTCATGCCTGTAATCTCAGCACTTTGGGAGGCTGAAGTGGGAGATCTCTTGAGCCCAGGAGTTTGAGACCATCTTGGGCAACATAGTGAGACCCTGTCTCTACAAAAAATTGAAAAAATAACTGGACATGGTGGCAGGTGCCTAGTCCCAGCTACTTGGGAGGCTGAGGTGGGAGGATGGCTTGATCCCTGGAGATCGAGGCTGCAGTGAGAGCTGTGCTTCAGCTTAGGCAACAGAGCGAGACCTTGTCTAAAAAAAAAAAAGGACTGAGGGCGGTGGCTCGTGCCTATAATCACAGCACTTTGAGAGGCCAAGGTGGGTGGATCACCTGAGGTCAGGAATTCAAGACCAGCCTGGCCAACATGGTGAAACCCTGACTTTACTAAAAATACAAAAATTAGCTGGATGTAGTGGCGCATGCCTGTAATCCCAGCTACTGGGGCGGCTGAGGCGGGAGAATCGCTTGAACCCAGGAGGCACAGGTTGCAGTGAGCCTAGATCACGCCACTGTACTCCAGCCTGGGTGACAGAGTGAGACTCCATCTCAAAAAAAAAAAAAGTCGTTCCATGTTTTCTGGCCTCCATTACTCCAAATGATAATTCAACAGTCATTCAAATTATTATTTCCTTGTATGCAGTGTGTTTTTTTTTCTAGCTACCGTGAAGATTTTCTTTTTCTTCCTTTCTTTTTTTTCTTTTTTTTTCTTTTCACTATTTCAATTATGATATACTTAGGTATGGCATTATTTAATATTGAATCTGCTTGATGTTCATGAAACTTGAATCTGTAAATCTGTCTTTATTTGGGAAAATTTTGGCCGTTATTTCTTGAAATATTTTTTTCCTCATTGTCTCCTTCTGGAACTCTAAAATATAAATGTTTTAGTATTTTCCCGTAGGTCTTTGGGGCTCTTTTTTTTCTGTTCTTCAAATTGAATAATTTCTTGGTTCTGTCTTCATGTTCACAGACCTTTTTCTTCTCTTTTCTCTTTCTTTCTTTCTTTCTCTCTCTTTCTTTCCTTTCTTTTCTTTCTTTCCTTTCTCTCTTTCTCTTTTCTTTTCCTTCTTTATTCTACCGTTAAGCCAATCTAGTAATTTGAAAAAATAATTTAGATATTGTAGTTTTTAGTTCTAGAATTCACATTTTTGTGTGTGATTTCTTTCCCTACCGAGATTTCCTATCTTCCTTTATTATGAGCATATTTTTCTTTCGGTATTTGAACATAGTTACCATAACTGCTTTAAAATCCTTGACTGCAAACTGTAGAATCTGGGTCATCTTAGGGTGGTCTCCTTGATGACTATTTTTTTTTTTTTTTTCTTGAGAATGGGTCAGGTTTTTCCATTTCTTCTTATAGGGAGTAATTTTAGATTATATTCTGGATATTACAAATGATAAATGATAATTTATATATATAAATTTTGTTATGCCCCTCTTAAGAGCATTGATTTTCTTTTCTAAAGCAGGCAATTGATTAACTTAGCTGAATTCAAGCTGCAAAACTGTCCCCTCATAGTAGGTGGCAGCGTACATTTCAGTTCAGTTCTCTTAGCTGGCCTACTTGGAGCCTGCTCTGTGCATGTGTGTTTCACGGATCAGCGAGAGATTTAGACAGATTTATGCAGATTTTAGGGCTCCCCTGTGCTGGTTCTCTCTCTCTCTCTCTCTCTCTCTTTTTAATGGTGTCTTACTTTATTTTCTCTGCAGTGGTGATGGTTGCTCTAGACTGTTTTTTGGCTTTTAAAGTCAGCAGAACTGTGAATTTTCCATTGGAGTTTTAGCTGCCCTGCATGGTGCAAAGCTAAAAGATAAAAATTGGGGAAACTTGTCCCGTGCAGTTCCCTTCCTCCAAGTGCCAACTCCCTTCCAGTATTTGCCTGCTTTTGTCACTCTCCAGTGCCTTCAGGTGGTTGTTTTTGTCTGGAAGTTATAGCTGTTATGATAGGCAGAGTTGATCCTATAGGAGGAACTGCCTGGTCTTACTAGAAGACTCAAATTTATTTTTTAAAAAATAGAAACCTTTAAATTTTAGAATAGTTTTAGATTTATAGAAAAATTGCAAAAATAATACAGAGTTCTGAAATTTATTTTAAATGAAATTATTTCTAAAATATATTAATGCTTCCTTGACTTTTGAAAATGCTGAGTTTGGCCGGGTGTGATGGCCCACGCCTGTAATCCCAACACTTTGGGAGGCTGAGGCGGGTGGATCATCAGAGGTCAGGAAACCCTGTTTCTACCAAAAATACAAAAATTAGCTGGGCATGGTGGTAGGGGCCTGTAGTCCCAGCTACTCTGGAGGCTGAGGCAGGAGAATCCCTTGAACCCAGGAGGCGGAGGTTGCAGTGAGTGAAGATCATGCCATTGCACTCCAGCCTGGGCGACAAGAGCAAAACTCCGTCTCAAAAAAAAAAAAAAAAAAAACGAAAATGCTGGGTTTAACTGCCAATTAATGTCAACATTCTGAGTATGAATTCAGTAATGCAGCAATGGCCCCGGGAGCCATTGAGGCATGTAAGACTATTTTTGTCTTTCTGCTAAATGGCCTCAGCTATTGTGCTTTTCGAACCTAAATCTCCTTTGTGTGTGTGCATGTGTGGATGGGTGCGTGCGTGCACGTGTGTGTGTATTTTGTATTTCTGCCTTTGCCAACTTAGCTCTATTGATGCAGCCCATTTCCTTTAATTTTCTATTGTAATTTGTTGTGGCTCAGTACACCAGATAAACGGTTAAAAATTTATTTGAAATAAGAATAAATCATTTCAGGCCGGGCACGGTGGCTCATGCCTGTAATCCTAGCATTTTGGGAGGCCAGGGTGGGCGGATCATGAGGTCAGAAGTTCAAGACCAGCCTGACCAACATGGTGAAACCCCGTCTCTACTAAAAATACAAAAATTAGTCAGGCGTGTGGTGGCCTGTAATCCCAGCTACCCGGGAGGCTGAGGCAGGAGAATCGCTTGAACCCAGGAGGTGGAGGTTGCAGTGAGCCGAGATCACACTACTGCACTCTAGCCTGGGTGATAGAGCAAAAAAAAAAAAGAATAAATAGTTTCTGAGAGCTTGAATGTTGAGTTAATGAGTCAGGTACATCATCTTTAGTATCTGGTCTTGGTGACATTGGTGCCCAGAGGCCTTTTCTCTAGATGTGTGCTGTCAATACAATAGTCGCTACCTATACATGGCTATTGAGTGTTTGAAATATGTATAGTTTGAGTTGAGATGTACTATAATTATGAAATATACACCAGATTTTAAAGATGTAGTACAAAGAAAATAATGTAATAACTTTCTATGTTGATTATGTGTTGAAATGATTTTAGATATATTGGGTTAAATAAAAAAATATTTAATCACACTTGTTTCTTTTACTTTTAAAAAAATGTGGAATGCTTCACAAATTTTTGCATCATTCTTGTACAGGGGCCATGCTAACCTGTTTTGAATTGTTCCAATTTTAGTATTCATGCTGTCAAAGTAAGAACTCTTTTTACATCTTCAATATGGCTGCTAGAAAATTTAATATAACATTTGTGGCCTACATTATATTGGTCATAGCTCTGGTAATTTATCTTACTTGATAGTAGTGTCTGTGAGTGAGATGGTAGTGGTTCTGTAAGAATCTTGAGATCAAGCAGGTGAGATTCTAGCATCTCCTTCTTTGCTCTGGTGTAAGAAACTATCATAGTGGTTGGTAGATAGTATGGACCTTGGAGTTTAAACCTCAGTTTTGACACTCCTCAGTTGTATGACCTATGACAAATTACTGAGCTTCTCTGAACCTCAGTTTGCTCATCTGAAACTCATATGAAACATGAGGAAAACAACCCCTAATTTCATATGGTTATTGTGAAATACATAAAACTAGTTTCATATAGTGCATGTCAACTGCAAAATACACTACTCAATAAATAGTAGCTTTTAACAATAAATAGTAGCTTTTAACTTGTTTCCGGACCATTTTGGTAACATTTTGATTTATTGTAGTTGATACTTATAGGGAATACAATCAAGGTAGATCCAGACTAGGAAAAAAGGACTGTAGCTTTCGTCATTTTTTTTTTCTTTCTTTCATTTGTTGTCATTCAGTTTTTTTCCACCACTAAAGAATATGTCTTTGATGAAGAATTTGTAAGAAAAAAGGATGGACCCTCTGTAAAAAGAAGAGATGTTGCCTCCAGACAGTCAGTATTTTAAATTATATGGTTTATTAGTTATTCTGAAGAGATAATAGGCTTTGTTCCTCCTTTTAGGCTTTTGATGAGTGAATGTGAACAAGCAGAACTGGTTTTCATCATGGGTCTATTGTGCCTAGATGGAAAGTCTGGTCATTGTACATCTGACAGTTTGTTTTAAAAAGTGGTTCTGGCTGAGATATTTCAGATTTGATTTTCCTACAGATTAAAGCCTTTCTTTCCATCTTCAGCATATACTTCAAGCAAGTAACAAAAGTACTCAAAAGAAACTCAAGTGACATTAATTCCGTTTGTTATTTCATCTAGTAGTTTTTGAATGACTACTTTGCATTTAGCATTTATTCAAAAGAAGTTCTATTATATTTAAGCAGTTTAACATTTTGGCACTGATTAGAGACAGTAATGAGATTATCATGTATAAACATTAAAAAAAATTTTCTTAAATCTACAAAGAATAGAAAAGAAAAACATGCTTGTTATAAAAAGACAAATAGACACAAGTATAAAAAATTAATACCCCCAGGCTGGGCATGGTGGCTTACGCCTGTACTCCCAGCACGTTGGCAGGCTAAAGTGGGTAGATCGCTTGAGCCCAGGGGTTTGAGACCAGCCTGGGCAACATGGTGAAACTGTGATTCTACAAAAAATACAAAAATTAGCCACGCATGGTGGTACGTGCCTATAGTCCCAGGTACTTGGGAAGCTGAGGTGGGAGGATCGCTTGAACCCAGGAGGTCAAGGCTGCAGTGAGCCGTGATTGTGCCACTGTACTCCGGCCTGGGCGGCTGAGCGAGTGTTTATCTCAAAAAATAAAATAAAAATAATCTGTCCTTATCTCTCCCCAGATCTGTCCCGAGGTAAACAATGTTAATTTTGGTTTATAGCCCTCCATACTGGAGAAGTATTTTCAAGATGTAAATGCCAGTGTTACAGATCTGTGGTATCTCTTAAAGGGATTTATTTCCCTTTCCAACCTCCAGCAAAGTATAGGCCTACCCTTCCTCCCATCTTGAGGTTTCCTTGACCCAGTTGCTCAAAGCAGATATGTAAGAATTACTTGATTTCTTTCTCCCCCTTTCCACATCCAAACCATCCCACACATCTTTAGGATTATGCTACCCCAATTCAATTTAATCTACACTTTTCTTTCCATGTCCATTGCTTTTACCTAATCCAAAACACATTTCACCAAAACTACCACAAGAGGCCACCCAGCTTCAATTCTTCATCAGTTTGATGCCTCTGACCTGTTTTCCATATGGCAGAATGTTATTTATTGTCTTAAATGGAAATCAGATTTTGCCCTTATCTTGCACCCATCAAAACCCTTCAGTGGTATCCTGTTACCCTGTTCTGGCATTCCTTACCCTTTCCCCACCCACCAGTGGAAGGTCCATGAAGTCAGGAATATGTTCTCTGGCACATACTGTTTTACTGAGCACTTAACCACACGCTAGACAATGTTTTAAGAGCTTTTCATCTATTAACTCGTTTATATTCATGATAACTCTGTGAAGTAGGTATTCTTCCAACCATTATATGTATAAAGCAGCTGAGGCTCAGAGAGGTTTAAGTAACTTACCCAATATCACACTCATGCTTAAGTAGAAGAATCAATATATCAAACCAGGCACTCTGCCTTCAGTCCTTGCTGTTAAATGTTATATTAAATGCTTTTTTCCTACATAGTAGGTACTTGGTAAACATTTGTTAAGTTAATGAATAAATTGTTCCCTCTTTGCATACAATTCAAACACTTAATTTGGTCTAGAAAATCTTTCATGATCTAGCCCCTGCCAACACCACTTTCTCATGTACTCATGGCAATCTTGTCACACTGGCTCTTTGCGTGGCTGTTTCCTTCTCATTCTTTATGTCTAAGAGGTCTTTTGTGGTCATCTTATCTGAAGTAGGTGCTTCTTGTCCCCTCTCTGAGTACTTTGTTTTACTTTAGGCAATTCATGATTAATTGTTAAATACATGGTATAGGCTTGCTATTCCCTGGGAATTTGTAAGAGATGCAGAATCTTGGTTGTCACCCCAGATTTACTGAATCGGAATCTGCGTTTTTACAAGATCTCCTAATAAGTTGTGATGACATCAGAGTTTGAGAAGCTGGGATAGAAATTGAAAGGACAGCTGGGCGTGGTGGCTCATGCCTGTAATCCCAGCGCTTTGGGAGGCAGAGGCAGGTGGATCACCTGAGGTCAAGAGTTTGAGAACAACCTGACCAACATGGAGAAACCCTGTCTCTACTAAAAATACAAAATTAGCCGGGCACGGTGGCGCATGCCTGTAATCCCAGCTACTCGGGAGGCTAAGGCAGGAGAATCGCTTGAACCTGGGAGGTGGAGGTTGTGAGCTGAGATCGCACCATTGCACTCCAGCCTCAGCAACAAGAGTGAAACTCCATCTCAAAAAAAAAAAAAAAAAAAAAAAAGAAAGAAAGAAATTGAAAGGACAGGTAACTGAATTTTGTTGTTTTTTTTTTTTTTTTTTTTCCCAGACAGAGTCTCACTCAGTCACCCAGGCTGGAGTGCAGTGGCACAATCTTGGCTCACTGCAACCTCCATCTCCCTGGTTCAAGCGATTATCCTGCCTCAGTCTCACAAGTAACTGGGACTACAGGCACACGCCACCATGCCCGGCAAATTTTTGTATTTTTTTTAGTAGAGATGGGGTTTCACCATATTGCCCAGGCTGATCTTGAACTCCTGACTTCGTGATCCGCCCTCCTCGGCCTCCCACAATGCTGGGATTACAGGCGTGAGCCACCATGTCTGGTAAGGTAACTGAATTCTTATAGTGAGACTTGAGCTTGACCTGAAGCGTGGGTGTGGCAGTGATCATTTCAGTGGGGGTTAATGTGATTGTAGTCACATAAGGGTCCAGATTTATGTGGCCTTATTGTACAGGATGAACGGGAGTGGGGGTGGAGCAGTGCTGTGGGTCCTCAAGGACATCAGTGGGGAAGTCATTCTAGGAAAGGAGGATGGAGAACTTTGTGAGACCTTTTTTTTTTTTTTTTTTAAAAGATGGAGTCTCGCACTGTTGCACAGGCTGGAGTGCAGTGGCGTGATTTCGGCTCGCTGCAACCTCCGCCTCCCCACTTTAAGGGAATATCCTGCCTCAGCTTCCCAAGTAGCTGGGATTACAGGTGCCTGCCACCACGCCCAACTAATTTTTTATATTTTTAGTAGAGACGGGGTTTCACTATGTTGACCAGGCTGGTCTCAAACTCCTGACCTCGTGTTTCGCCCGCCTCGGCCTCCCAAAGTGCTGGGATTACAGGCGTGAGCCACTGCGCCGGGCCTTGTAAGACCTAATTTTTAAAGACTATTGTACACTTTACGGTTTTGATTTTTAATGAAACTATTGTATTAGGTAATTGATCATAATTTGGTCATTTACTGAAAGAAACAGCAACAGATAACCTTTGAAAACTACTGGAAGGTGAATCATCTCTCCCATTCAACATTTGAATAACTTCAATTCACAGTAACTTAGACTTTACTAAAGCAAGAGAACATCAAATGTGCTGTTATAAGCTGAACTACTAACTCAGAGGAGGAACCACTGGCAAGCCCATAAAACTGAAACTCACAAAACCATGATTTATCAGGAGATGTTTATGTCACTTTTGAGAAAATATTAAACAGGTGCTTTTTAAATTGTAAGATCGTGGGGTATATTTTGAGTTTCATTGTATTCTAAATTGAAATTTTGTGCTTTTAGGGTATTCTGAAATTCTTAAATGATTCAGATTAGACTTTGGACCCTATAGGTAATGCAAAGGCAGAAACCATTTCTTCTCTTATTCATCACCAGATCTCTGGTGTTTAGTGTAGGTCCTCACATGGCTGGTGAATGAATAAAAAAAAAAAGTTTTAATTGTAAAAGATTGATATCTATCTGCCCTTGAAGATAATATATAAATGACGGACAATAAAAGTGAGCTGTAATTATTTAGAAATTTATAATGATCTTCTGAACCAGATATAACCATCCAATAGCTCTTGATCTATAAAGGACTTTGGCTCACCAAAATTGTCCTTGACATTCTATTTGGCTTAGTTTAAGTTTGAGTTTGTCCAAGTTTAAGACATGATAGTGTGGAGGGAATAGACTGTTATTTACCAAATTTGACCCTAACAAACAGTGACCAGTTACTGGCCTGCAGAGAGCTGAGTCCAAAAGGCATCATGAGGAATTCAAACTTTAACCATGGGGCAAACTTCTTCATTCTAGTTTTAATTTTTTTTTTTTTTTTGAGATGGAGTCTTGCTCTGTCACCCAGATTTTGTTTATCTTCAGAGTTTTTCCACATTCATTCTTTAACTTGTGTTTCACTCTATTTTCATATGTTTTTGATGGGAGGGTTTTTGTTTGCTTGCTTTTTTAAAATGAAAGATTCATGTCTATATTACAAATATCAAAAAGTATGAAAGGTATACAACAAACAACTCCCCCTAACCCCGTCCCTTAAGTGTTGTGCTGTTCTAAGCCCTTTATATGTATGAACTCATTCAGTTCTCCCAACTATCAAATGAGGTTATTATTCCCATTTTATAGGAAAGGAAAACAGGCCCAGTTTTCAGTCACTTAGGTAGGAAGTAGTGGAGTTGTCTGGGAGTCTGGCTCTAAATTAGTGGTCTTAACCAACATTCTCTGCTGAGCAAGAGGATATCAGGATTAACTAGATTAATACATGTGAAGAGCTTGTTTTGGACGAGCAGAGAGATTTGTCTTCAATAAGGTAAATGTGAGTGAAGTCTTAATAGTCTATCCTGGAGTTTCATCTAGCCCTGGTAATTGGGCATCCTGATGTAATTTCAAGCTAATCATTTCCTCTCTAAATTGCGCAAGCTTTTTTTTTTTTTTTTTTTTTTTGAGATGGAGTCTTGCTGTCGCCTAGGCTAGAGTGCAGTGCCGTGATCTCAGCTCACTGCAGGCTCCACCCCCCGGGGTTCATGCCATTCTCCTGCCTCAGCCTCCTGCATAGCTGGGACTACAGGTGCCTGCCACCTCGCCCGGCTAATTTTTTGTATTTTTAGTAGAGGCGGGGTTTCACCATGTTAGCCAGGATGGTCTCGATCTCCTGACCTCGTGATCTGCCCGCCTCGGCCTCCCAAAGTGCTGGGATTACAGGCATGAGCCACCACGCCTGGCCAAATTGCGCAAGCTTTTATCTGAAGAGCAGATTTCATGAATTGGTGATGCTGAGTAAGGAAATGGTAGCAACCGATGTCTTTGCAGTATCCTCTGCTTAGCTGTTTTATTTATATAGACAGAGCTTGGACACATAGTAATTCTTCCATTACATATCATTTGACTTTATTTATCGAGTTTGTTCTGTGACATGGTTATGGCCAGGAAACAATAATATAATCTTTGTATGGCCAGAGATTTTTGACATATTAAAGAATATCTTGGCCGGGTGCTGTAGCTCACACCTGTAATCCCAGCACTTTGGGAGGCCGAGGCGGGCGGATCACGAGGTCAGGAGATCGAGACCATCCTGGCTAACCTGGTGAAACCCCATCTGTATTAAAAATACAAAAAATAGCCGGGCATGGTGGCGGGTGTCTGTAGTCCCAGCTACTCAGGAGGCTGAGGCTGGAGAATGGCGTGAACCCGGGAGGCGGAGCTTGCAGTGATCGGAGATAGCACCACTGCACTCTAGCCTGGGTGACAGAGTGAGACTCTGTCTCAAAAACAAAAAAAGAAAAAAAAAAGAATATCTTTGCTTTTTTCTATTTAGTGAACTATTTAAACTTTATGTAGACTTTTTTTTTTTTTTTTAAAGCATCGGGTCATAATCTATGTCAATTGGAATAATTTAATGTGGAAGATATTTAGATTTTTTTCCCTTATCTCCTTGTTTTCTGAAAGAATAAAGCAATCTAGGGATTCTAACCACCAAGTGCTTGAACTGAAGAATCTGTTGTTAGGCCTTGAGTTCTTTGCATGGAGTATCTTTAAGTCAAGTAACATTTTAAAAACTCTTACCATGTGCCAGGAACTGAGTGTATCCTAACTTATTTGATCCCCACAATAACATGGTATATAGTAATTCAAGTTTCACGGATGTTAAGTAACTTACTGAAGATTACACAGCTAATGAAGTAGGGAAGTCAGGATTCAAACCTAGGTATGTGTGATTCTAAACTGTGGTTTCTTATCATGCTCTGCAGACCCTGTAGAAGAACAGCTTATAAAACCTCTAGACTCCAAACTTGGTTCCAGCATGTGTTTAGCAAAAATTCTGAAGAAATAGGCCAGGCGCGGTGGCTCACGCCTGTAATCCCAGCACTTTAGGGGGCCGAGGTGGGCGGATCATGAGGTCAGAAGTTTGAGACCAGCCTGGCCAATATGGTGAAACCCCGTCTCTACCAAAAAATACAAAAATTAGCCAGACATGGTGGCAGGTGCCTATAATCCCAGCTACTCGGGAGGCTGAGGCAGGAGAATTGCTTGAAGCCGGGAGTCAGAGGTTGCACTGAGCCGAGATCGTGTCATTTCACTCCAGCCTGGGTGACAGAGAGAGACTACAACTACAAAAAAAAAAAAAAAAAAAAAAAAAAACTGAAGAAATAGGTGATAGAAGCCAGGTGACTTTGCCCATTTATCACATTGTTTTGTGACTTTTAAGTTAGTCTAAATCAAAACAAACATTTTGTGTATTCAGACAGCTAATTTAGATAGAATTCATACTAAAGGTAAATGAGGTATTAAAGTTTTAAAGTTCATTCTTTAACAGCACATTACTCTATACGCTCCCCAGAAAATATGTCAAGGAAAATAATTTAATGGTCAGGAGCCTGTTCTTACTTTCAGGTCCTAACTTCTCTCTCTCTTCCCCCAGTCATCACCACCCCTTACCCTCAGTTCCATAAACATAAATAAAGAGAAGAATGAAGTTAAAGCTTTTCTTAGGTGTTTAAAAATCGGACTATTCTAAAGACTGATTAAACTAGGTTTTCTAAGTGAGCAGTTCCTTAATCTTGACTTAGTAAAACATTAAAATATTTGGCATCTGCCATTGACCCCTATTCTGCAATATTGGAGTTAATCCAGCAGTTTCTGGTTAAATACCAGTATAATGCAATTCAAGAATTACCACAGAGGTGTGAAGGGAAGAGGGTGAGGCTAGTAAGGAATACCCAGACAGCAAGGTAAAGAAAATATTCGTTTTATAATAAAACCCAAATGAATGCTAAGACTCTTATCTAGAGATTCATTGTTATTTCTGTCAGTGGGATTATTTAAGTTTTCTCTTTAATTATTTGAGTTTAAAAAAATTATTTTTATTTTTTTTTTTATTTTTGAGATGGAGTCTTGCTCTGTCGCCCAGGCTGGAGTGCAGTGGTGCTATCTCCGATCACTGCAAGCTCCACCTCCCGGGTTCACGCCATTCTCCTGCCTCAGCCTCCCGAATAGCTGGGACTACAGGCGCCCACCACCACACCCGGCTAATTTTTTGTATTTTTAGTAGAGACGGGGTTTCACCGTGTTAGGCAGGATGGTCTCGATCTCCTGACCTCGTGATCTGCCCGCCTTGGCCTCCCAAAGTGCTGGGATTACAGGCGTGAGCCACCACGCCCGGCCAATTGTTTTTATTTTCTGGAGACAGGGTCTCACTCTGTCACCCAGGCTAGAGTGCAGTGGTGTGATCATGGGTCACTGCAGCCTCGACCTCCCAGGCTCAAGTGATCAAGTGATCCTCCTGCCTCAGTGTCCTGAGTAGCCTAGGACCACAGGCATGAGCAACCACACCTGGCTAATTTTTAAAAATTTTTTGTGGTGATGGGATCTCACTATGTGTTTCTCAGACTGGTTTTCTAATTTTTAAGAAAACATAGTAGACATGTATGTTTTTGTAACACAAAATCATAACTTTATGTAATCCAGGCCAGGTGCAGTGGCTCACACCTGTAATCCCAGCACTTTGGGAGGCTGAGGCGGGCGGATCACAAGGTCAGGAGTTTGAGACCAGTCTGGCCAACATGGTGAAACCCTGTCTCTACTAAAGATACCAAAGCAAAACAAACCTACGTAATCCAAATTAAAATCTTCTTCAGCATGGATATATTTATATTTATAATCTATATATATTTAAAAAACAACTTATAATTCATATGCAATATAATTCACCCATTTAAAATATACAGTTCAATGGCTTTTAGTATATTCACAGAGTTGTGCAACCATTACCAGGGTCTCATTTTTTTCTTTTTTTTTTTTTTTGAGACGGAGTCTCACTTTGTCACCCAGGCTGGAGTGCAGTGGCGCGATCTCTGCTTACTGCAAGCTCCGCCTTCCACGTTCACGCCATTCTCCTGCCTCAGCCTCCCAAGTAGCTGGGACTACAGGCGTCTGCCACCATGCTGGGCTAATTTTTTTGTTTTTGTATATTTAGTAGAGATGGGGTTTCACCATGTTAGCCAGGATGGTCTCGATCTCCTGACCTCGTGATCCACCTGCTTTGGCCTCCCAAAGTGCTGGGATTGCAGGCGTGAGTCACCATGCTGGCCAATTTTTTTGTTTTTGTTTTGTTTTTTGTTTTTTTTTTTGGGAGAGACAGAGTCTTGCTCTGTTGCCCGGGCTGGAGTGCAGTGGCATGATCTTGGTTCACTGCAATCTCCGCCTCCCGAGTTCAAGTGATTCTCCTCCCTCAGCTTCCCGAGTAGCTGGGATTACAGGCATGAGCCACCGCGCCTGGCCAATTTTTGTATTTTTTAGTAGAAATGGGGTTTCACTATGTGTTGGCCAGGCTGATCTCAAACTCCTGACCTGAAGTGATCCACCTGCCTTGGCCTCCCAAAGTGCTGGGATTACAGATGTTAGCCACCACGCCCGGCCACCAGGGTCTAATTTTAAAACATTTTCATCACCTCAAAAGAAACCGTGTACCCATTAGGAGTCACTCCTCCACAGGGGATTGGTTCCAGGACTCCTCTGTGGATGTAAAAGTCCGTTATAGTTGTCCCTGTATCTGCGGGTTCTGCATCTGTGGATATGGAAGGCCAGCTGTGATATGTGGTGTTTTGTTCCTTTCACTTAGTTTATTCAAGTTACAGCATGTATCCATACTTCATTGCTTTTAATTGTCAAATAATATTCCACTGTATGGATATGTCACATGTTATGCATTTTTAATTTTGCTTTTAAATCTAATACTTCTGAGAGACTTCTCCTTCTGGTAATATAGAATTTCCTGCTTTTTTGCCTCCTATGTTCCTGACTTGGAGCTAAAGAAGCCAGCAACCTGGACACACTAGCAGGCACTGAGAAAAAAAACTCCAGCCAAATCCTGCTGCCTCTTGCCTAAGAACCAGGGAAGGGGCAGCCTAAACAAGACCACAAACTTTTAGATAATTACTGCTGTACTGTAAACACCACAGAAAAAGCTGTGGCTCCATCCTCACACATGCCAGCAAAGGCTGAATGGGTGGCCTAGACTTCCATCCTCTGTTGGTGGTCTATAAATTTAACAAATCTTTTACTGATGGGCTTCGGTGGTCTCTAGTGTTTTGCTATTACAAATGTAAGTCCTCAGTATTCCTCTCTTTTGTATCTTTGGACATCTGTATGACTGTTTCTATAGAATAAATTTCTAGATGTAAAATTATTGGGACAATAGATAGCATCCAGTGAAGCCTTCAGGAATGGCAGTTGGATGATCTCAAAACATGGAAATAGGCTGGGCATGGAGGCTCACGCCTGTAATCCCAGCACTTTGGGAGACCCAGGTGGGCGGATCACCTGAGGTCAAGAGTTCAAGACCAGCCTGGCCAACATAGTAAAACGCTGTCTCTACTAAAAATACAAAAATTAGCTGGGTATGGTGATGTGTGCCTGTAATCCCAGCTATTCGGGAGGTTGAGACAGGAGAATCTCTTGAACTCAGGAGGCAGAGGTTGCAGTGAGCCGTGATCGCGCCATTGCATTCCAGCCTGAGTGACAGAGCAAGACTCCCTCTCAAAACAAACAAACAAAAAAAAACCCATGGAAATATGTAAGAAGTATTACATTTTCAGTGTAGTTTTTCTCTGTTGTTTAGACTAGGTAATTTTTATTATTCTACCTTCCATTTTACTGATTCTTCTGTCCCCTTCATTTGGCTTTCGAACCCATCTACTGAGTTTTTAAATTTCAGTTATTGTATTTTTCAGTTCTAAAATTTCCACCTGGGACTTCTTTATATCTTTTTTTTTAACTTTAATTATTGTGTTTATCTTCTGACATACATCCTTTTTTTTTTTTTTTGCTGAGGCTTTCTGTTTTTTCATTTGCTTCAAGCAGATCATTCCGTTTGATATGATTCTTGGTATGACATGTTCAGTTGAAACACGGACGTTTTCATATTATGTTAAAGAGACTCTGGATCTTGTTTAATCCTTCTCTTTAAACTTCTGACACTCACGTAAGACTCCTTTGATGTTTCCGTGGAGGGAAAAGGAGAAGGGAGATGGCACTGCTTTGTTATAACCAGGTGGAGATAGAAGTCCAAGTGCCCCACTGGGTTATCTCATTTTTATTTTTTTATTTTTATTTTTATTTGTTTTGAGACAGAGTCTGGCTCTGTCGCCCAGGCTGGAGTGCAGTGGTGCGATCTCAGCTCACTACAACCTCCGCCTCCCAGGTTCAAGCAATTCTCCTGCCCCAGCCTCCCGAGTGGCTGGGATTATAGGCGTGCGCCACCACACTCGGCTAATTTTTGTATTTTTAGTAGAGACGGGGTTTCACCATGTTGGCCAGGCTGGTCTCAAATGCCTGACCTCAGGTGATCTGCCTGCCTTGGCCTCCCAAAGTGCTGGGATTACAGGTGTGAGCCACCGTGCCTAGCCCCATTTTTTAGATTTAATACTTCTTGCTTCCAGAATGTGATTTAAAGGAAAAGAAAAGTAAATAAATAAATTTAATACTTCTGAGAGACTTCTGCGTCTGGAAAGACAGAATTAGAGGGTAGTGAGTTTCTTAGTTTTTTGCCTTATACATCTCAGACTTGGAACCAAAGAAGCCAGCAACCATGGTGAGGAGGCTCCTTATTACTGCTGGGGTAGGGGAATGGGAGTTGCAGCTCCCTGTGTGACCTCCCTGATACACTAGTGGAGGTGGTCTCATTACCACTGGTTGATGTTCAAAGTCCTGACAGGGGCAGGGGCTTGGCAGGGTTTGAAGGCCCTGGTTTCCTCCCTGGCCATCTCTGACAGTATTCTGGCAGAGACATTACAGCCTCCAGAGGATTGGTTACATTAAGTTGGAAATAAAATATATAAACTAAAAAAAAGTTATATATAGTGTTATATATAGTGTGATCATATTTTTTAAGGAATAAAGTAGTATGGGCCAGGCATTGTGGCTCACACCTGTAATCCCAGCGCTTTGAGAGGCCAAGGTGGGAGGATAACTTGAGGCCAGGAGTTTGAAACCAGCCTGGGCAACATAGTTAGAACCCCGTCTCTATTAAAAGAAAAATAGTAGTATGTACATAGAAAATAAAAATGTAGAAGAATAAGTAGCAAATTAATGGTTCAAGGGTAAGGGAGCTCTGACTTTCTCTAGTGTTTCAGTTTTTATTTATTTTAAAAATAATGAATATAACTGTTAGAAGCAGTGAAAAGTAAAGTATTTTTTAAAGGCATACTTTTCTCAGATGCTATTGTTAGATAACTATATGTTAATTTTTATGGTTACTAATACAAAACTGGATATAGAATAAACGTATCCTGGCTCCCAGTGTAGGATGCTTTCCATTGTATCACAGTGTCCTCAGTCAGCTGTAGCAATAGGCTGTATTCAGTGTAGTTCATACTAAACAGGGTAATTTTGATTCTATAATTTTGTTGAAATTGAATTTTATATTTAACTTGGATTAAAGGAGAAAGTTTTTGACTTGTGAATTCTAGAAATTTGAATTTTTCGCTGGACCCAATGGCTCACACCTGTAATCCCGGGACTTTGGGAGGCTGAGGTGGGTGGATCACTTGAGGTCAGGGGTTTGATATCAGCCTGGCCAACATGGTGAAACCCTGTCTCTAATAAAAATACAAAAATTAGGCCGGGCGGCGTGGCTCATGCCTGTAATCCGGGCACTTTGGGAGGCTGAGGCGGGCGGATCACCTGAGGTCAGGAGTTCGAGACCAGCCTGACTGACATGGTGAAACACCATCTCTAATAAAAATACAAAAATCAGCCGGGTGTGTTTGTGGGCACCTGTAATCCGAGTTACTTGGGAGGTTGAGGCAGGAGAATCACTTGAACCTGGAGGTGGAGGTTGCAGTGAGCCAAGATCACACCATTGCACTCCAGCCTGGGTGACAAGACTGAAACTCCATCTCAAAAAATAAATAAATAAATAAGCCAGCCATGGTGGTGGGCACCTGTACTCCCAGCTGCTCGGGAGGCTGAGGCAGGAGAATGGCCTGAACCTGGGAGGCAGAGGTTGCAGTGAGCCGAGATCACACCACTGTACTCCACCCTGGGTAACAGAGTGAGACTCCATCTAATTAAAAAAAAAAAAAAAAGAAATTTGAATTTTTCCACAGTTTTACTATATAGATATAAATTATACATATATATGTGGATGTGTGTATATATATGTATATGTATGTGTGTGTGTGTGTGTGTGTGTATATATATATAATATGTATACATATTTTAAATAGTGACAGGGTCTTGCTCTGTTACCCAGGCTGGAATGCAGTGCTATAATCATGGCTCGCTGCAGTCTTGAACTCCTGGGCTCCAGTGATCCTCCTACCTCAGCCTCCTGAATAACTGGGACTATAGGAGAGTGCCACCACGCTGGCTAATTTTCTAATTTTTTTGGTAGAGATGGGGTATTGTTCGGTTGCCCAGGCTGATCTCAAACTCCTGGTGTCAAGTGATCCTCCTGCTTTGGACTTCCAAAGTGTTGGGATTACAGGCATGAACCATTGTGCGTGGCCTTTTCTATACTTTAAAAAATTTCAAAAATAAAAATAAATATTTCATCTGACTAGTAGCTCCCAATTTTCTGATGCTATTAAAACTTTGGAAAAAGTTGTTCATGGTGATGATGACTTTTCTTATTTGGCTTGTCGTTAGTGGTTAGTAAAAAAGGGACTTTTTTCAGGTCTGTCTTGAAGAATATGCATCCTTTTATTTATGTGTGCATGAAGGAAAGTGCTTATTAGGCGTATGAGATGTGTAACAAGCTTCTGATATACCTGAAACAAAAGTAAATTGGGAAAATTTGCTAGAAAATTATAGAGAAAGGAGGCAGTCACCTGTGAAAGGAAAGGGGCATTTGTGTCCTGACCAGGTCTTCATGAACTGTTCTGTATTCTGAGATTCTTTTGCCCATGCTCAAGGACTGGCTCTGCAGACCACTGTAGGAGATTATGTATGGTGACTGATCTGTAGCCAGTTCCCATTCATCGTTAGCCTGCTTTTAGTTCAACGTGTTTCTAAGTTCCTACATGTAATATCTTTATTATGTCTCCTTTACCAACTTAATGATTTTAACACTTCTTTGACAGGCAGCTTGGGAAATTTTAGTTAATTTTATAGATTAAGTGGAGGAGGATAAAGACCTTGAGTCAGACTAGTTCTTTGTCTACCAAACTACTGTTTTTTTTTTTTTTTAGTAAATCTCAAATTTGGATTATCAAGCTAATTGGAAAGGTAATGTATTAACATTTTCTTGTCTGTAGTAAATTCACTTGTGTGTTATCAGTGTTCCATGCTATTAATAGTCAGTATCTTCAAAAAGGCAACTTTGGGCACCAGTTTGTTATATAGTAGGATGAGTTAGTGCTGTAAATTGACTTGGGTTCTGAGAATCAAATATCATCCTAACCTTCCCACACCAGTGTTTCTTAATGTATCCAGCAGGCAGGTGCCTTACTTTGGAATCTCCTTGAGTGCCTATAACAAAATAAGGATTCCTGGGCCCCAACCCAGGAGTTCTGCTGAATCAGAATGTCTAGATATGAGGCCCTGAGGTCTTCATATTTTTTTTTTTTTTTTTTTTTTTTTGAGATGGAGTCTTGCTCTTTCGCCCAGGCTGGAGTGCAGTGGCGCAGTCTCGGCTCACTGCAAGCTCCGCCTCCCGGGTTTGTGCCATTCTCCTGCCTCAGCCTCCCGAGTAGCTGGGACTACAGGCGCCCGCCACCGCGCCCGGCTAATTTTTTTGTATTTTTAGTAGAGACGGGGTTTCACCGTGTTAGCCGGGATGGTCTCGATCTCCTGACCTTGTGATCCGCCCGCCTCGGCCTCCCAAAGTGCTGGGATTACAGGCGTGAGCCACCGCGCCCGGCGCGAGGTCTTCATTTTAAATGTTTTCCTTAGGTTATTTGTAATCACAATAAAATTTAATAACTAGGCCTTTTTTAGGAAGTACATTTTCGTACAAGTTGTATGTAGTATTAGGAATTAATATGATTCATTCTGCCATCAAATTCTGTGTATATTTTGTTACTGATAAAGAATGATGCGGATTTTTTTTTTTTTTTTTAAACCAAGCTCTGTTGTAACTGTCCCATGCTGTCTGATTAGGGTTCTGGAATCTTTGCTATAAGCCCACTTTTTTTGTTTTTGTTTTTTAAACTCCTTTTACCTCTCCATTAGTTTGGGAATTAATGACTTTTTACTGATGTAGCATTTTACTGAAATGCTTCCGAATTTTTTGAGAGTTACTTTAGGATAATAAACAGTACTTTTACCAGCATCTTTGAATGACTTATTGGAGAGTTATTTCTGGCACTCTCCATGGACGTCATAGTCAACAGGCTGTGTTGATCTCTAGCAATGTCAGAACGTTCTCTTCCAGCATTCCAGCTCTCTCTGCTTCCCATCTCTCCTTTTCCTTCAGTCCGTCTTTCCTTTTTAAACTTGGGGCTGATTCCATGTCTTTGCCATCATGAATAGTGCTGCAGTGAACATACGTATGCATGTGTCTTTATGGTAGAATGATTTATATTCCTTTGGGTATATACCCAGTAATGGGATTGCTGAGTTGAATGGTAGTTCTGTTTTTAGCTCTTTGAGGAGTTGCCACACTGCTTTCCACAGTAGTTTAACTAATTTACACTCCCACCAGTAGTGTATAGTGTTCCCTTTTCTCTACAACCTTGCCAACATCTGTTATTTTTTTTTACTTTTTGAAAATAGCCATTCTGGTGTGAAATGGTATCTCATTGTGGTTTTGATTTGTTTTTCTCTATTGATCAGTGATATTGAGCTTTTTTTCCTATGCTTGTTGGGCCACATGTATGTCTTCTTTTGAAAAGTGTCTGTTCATGTCCATTGCCCACTTTTTAATGGGGTTGTTTGTTTTATATTTGTAATTTTGTTGAAGTTCCTTATGGATGCTGGATATTAGACCTTTGTCAGATGCATATTTTGCAAGTATTTTCTCCCATTCTGTAGGTTGTCTGTTTACTCTGTTGATAGTTTCTTCTGCTGTGCGGAAACTCTTAAGTTTAATTAGATCCTGTTTGTCAACTTTCGTTGCAGTTGTTTTTGGCATCTTCGTCATGAAATCTTTGCCAGTTCCTATGTCCAGAATGGCACTGACTAGGTTGTCTTCAGGGTTTTTATAGTTTTGGGTTTTACATTTAAGTCTTTAATCCATCTTGAGTTGATTTTTGTCTATGGTGTAAGGAAGGGATCCAGTTTTAATCTTCTGCATATGGTTAGCCAGTTATCCTAGCATCATTTATTGAATATGGAGTCTTTGATGTTGCTTGTTTTTGTCAGCTTTGTCGAAGATCAGATGGTTATAGATGTGTGGCCTTATTTCTGGGCTGTAGTTGAGGTTGGAGGATGGAAGGAGGGAGAGGATCAGAAAAAATAACTATTGAGCTCTAAGCTTTGTACCTGGGTGATGAAATAATCTGTACAACAAACACGTGTGACATGAGTTTACCTATATAACAAACCTGCACGTAATACCCCTGAACCTAAAATAAAAGTTAAAAAAAAAAAAAAAACAACCTTGGGGCACACATGATGGGACTAAAAAAGATTTGTACCACTCTGATTTTTAGGAAAATCTACCTCGTCATTGCCATTCATTAAGTAGGATTAGAAATAGGTTATTATAAATAAATCTTTTGTTATTTTCTTGCTCTCTGAAGGAATGTGTACAACAAGATATGGGCCGGGTGTGGTGGTGCATGCCTGTAGTTTCAGCTACTGGGGAGGCTGAGGTGGGAGGATTTCTTAAGTCCACGAATTTGCAACTGCAGTATGCTGTGATTGTGCCTGTGAGTAACCACTGCACACCAGCCTGGGAAACATAGTAAGATCCTTTCTCTAATGGAAAAAAAACAAACAAAAAAAACAGGATATAGGATATTTATCTTTATTGTTGAAATGGAGTCTCACTTTGTTGCCCAGGCTGGAGTGCAGTGGCACGATCTCGGCTCACCGCAACCTCCACCTCCCGGGTTCAAGCAATTCTCCTGTCTCAGCCCCCCGAGTAGCTGGGATTATAGGCATGCGCCACAACGCCTGGCTAATTTTTGTACTTTTTGTAGAGACGGAGTTTCACTATGTTGGTCAGGCTGGTCACAAAACTCCTGACCTCGTGATCTGCCCGCCTCAGCCTCCCAAAGTGCTGGGATTACAGGAGTGAGCCACTGCGCCCAGCCAGGATATGGGATGTTTATAATGAATTTTTTTTTGGAGGCAGGCACACCTACAAGTTTCCCTTTTTACTTTGCCTTACAAAGAATACTGTCTGATAGAATGAAAAATGATTTTTACATTTCATAAAACCCATAATTGACTTTGACTTTGCCCTGAGGCAAGGGTTTATGTACCCCCTAGGAATTACTGTTCTGTCCAACATAGTAGCCATTAATCATATGTGGCTATTTAAATTAAGAAAACATATTGTTTATGTTTTAAATTATAAATTATAGTCATGTGCTGCATATGCCAGGGGTCTCAAAAGATTGTAATTCGCTTTTATTTTTTGTTTTTATTTTTTGAGACAGAGTTTTGCTCTTTCACCAGGCTGGAGTGCAATGGCGCGATGTCGGCTGAGTACAATCTCCGCCTCCCGGGTTCAAGCGATTCTCCTGCCTCAGCCTCCCAAGTAGCTGGGACTGCAGGCACGCACCACCACGTCCAGCTAATTTTTTGTATTTTAGTAGAGGTGGGGTTTCACCATGTTGGCTAGGCTGGTCTCAAACTCCTGACCTCGTGGTCTGCCCTCCTCGGCCTCCCAAAGTGCTGGGATTGCAGGTGTGAGCCACAGTGCCCGGCTTATAATTCATATTTTTATTCTACCTTTTCTATGTTTAGATGTGTCTTGATGTACAGATACTTACCATTATATTCCACTTGCCTACAGTATTCAGTACAGTAACATGCTGAACAAGTTTGTAGCCTGGGAGCAATAGGCTATACCATGTAGACTAGGTGTGTAGTAGGCTGTCTCATCTAGGTTTGTGTAAGGCATACCCTGTGATGCTTGTAAAATGCTAGAATCACCTAACAGCACATTTTTTTCAGAATGTGTCCCTATCAGTAAGTGATGCATGACTGTAATTTAAAATAAATGAAACAAAAAAATTCAGTTCACTTGAACTAGCCCCATTTAAATACTCTCTAGCCACATATTGCTAGTGGCTACCATATTGGACATTGGCAATATGGATCATCGCCATCATGCATTAAATTCTCTTGGGCAGTGCTATACTAGACTGGTCATTTTTATTTTTTATTTATTTGTTTGTTTGTTTATTTATTTATTTGAGACAGAGTCTTGCTCTGTTGCCCAGGCTGGAGTGCATGGCACGATCTCGGCACACTGCAACCTCTGCGTCCCGGGTTCAAGTGATTCTCCTGCCTCAGCCTTTTGAGTAGCTGGGACTACAGGCACCCACCACCACACCTTGCTAATTTTTGCATTTTTAGTAGAGATGGGGTTTCACCATATTGGCCAGGCTGGTCTCAAACTCCTGACTGTGTGATCCATTCGCCTCAGCCTCCCAAAGTGCTGGGATTACAGGTGTGTGCCACCACGCCTGGCCCTAGACTGATCATTTTTAAGAAAAGAAAGAGGCTAGCGCTAGCTGGGTGCAGTGGCTCATGCCTGTGATCCCACCACTTTAGGAGGCTGAGGCAGGTTGATCACTTGAGCCCAGGAGTTCAAGACCAACATGAATAACATGGTGAAACCCTGTCTCTACTAAAAATATTAAAAATTAGCCAGGATGGTGGTACGTGCCTGTAGCTCCAGCTGCTTGGGAGGCTAAGATGGGAGGATTGCTTGAGCCTGGAGGTGAAGGTTGCAGTGAGCTGAGATCGCACCACTGCACTCCAGCCTGGGTGACAGAAGGAGACCCTGTCTCAAAAAAAGAAAAAAATAAAAAGTAAAAAGGCTAATGAAAGAACAAAATAATAAAGACCCAAATTTCTACTCTTCCTTCCACAATGTAGCTTTTCCTGGCTTCTTGTACTCTTGATTAAAATTCAGAAAAAGATATGTCATGTTGAGTATCATCACTTTGACCTTGTTTTTAATGTTTAATTCTGTTTTCCAGGCTGGCAGTGATGGTGAAAGCATAGGAAACTGCCCCTTTTCCCAGAGGCTCTTCATGATTCTTTGGCTCAAAGGAGTTGTATTTAGTGTGACGACTGTTGACCTGAAAAGGTAAGACATGGTCGCAGTTTGCAATCAACTTAAGCTGAACTATCTTTTCAGTTTGATCCTATTTTCACCTTGATGGCATGTATTCTCTAAAGGAAATATATTGTATTAAAGTTCTGCTGGTTTGTGGACAAACTTAACTTGTATATAACTATTTTGGACAAGTCACACTGTCAGTATACTGCATGTGGCTACTCAGTCTTTTTTAGGAACTTTTGTATGTTTACCTTAAATTTCATGAGCAGCACGAGGAGGTATGTGTTAGTGTGGATGCAGTGAAATCCTTGACTTCTTTTTTCCAGTGTAAACATGGAGTCATGAAGAACTTTCTAAACAGACATCATCTTGGCCCCAGATGTGTTAAACATGTGACCTATATAATCTGGATCTTTAAAGACAAGGATTTTTAGGGGGTTGAATACCATTGTTGTCAATTTCATTTAATTTATTTTTCAGGGAATAACAGTAATTTTCTATAGCATTTTAGCTATAATGCAAATATTTTAATCATATTTGTTTAAATGTATTGTAAAATAAGAGCAATTATCTGTGGCCCCGTGTCTGTTCTTGCTAAGTGAAGAGTTGTTTGCAGCTTTCTCTTGGATGATTTTATGGGTTATTTTTCCATAGTGGAGAGGGCTGAGAAGAGCCGTGATGAGTAGAAAGCTCTGTTTTATTCAGGAATGTCTATTAACCTTTAGCAAACATGTCTGAGGTGAAGAATATTCATACATCCCCTTCCCGAAAAGATGTAAATCAAGGGTGAAGAATAGTTATATTAATGGGAAAATCTAGGGTTTGGCAGTGGATTCCTCTTGATGCAAGTGTCACAACATGATTTGCTATTATACTTATTTTTAAAACTATTAGTCTGTTCTCACATTGCTATAAAGAACTACCTGAGACTGGGTAATTCATAAAGAAAAGAGGTTTAATTGACTGACAGTTCTGCAGGTTGTACAGGAAACTTGGCTGGGGAGGCCTCAGGAGACTTACAATTATAATAGAAGGCAAAGGGGAAGCAGACATGTCTTTCATGGCCGGAGAAGGAAGAAGAGAGAAGGGGGAGGTGTTACACATTTTTAAACAACCAGATCTTGTGAGAACTTACTCACTGTCACAGGAACAGCAAGGGAAGTCTGCCCTTGTGATCCAGTCACCTCCCACAAGGCCCCTCTTCCAACATTGAAGATTACAATTTGATATGAGATTTGGGCAAGGACACAAATTTAAACCATATTATATATCAAGTTATGAACAGTGTCCAGGAAAAAATATTGACAGCCTATCACTTGATAAAGTGGCAGGATTCATGTATGTTATCCCTCTGAGCATCACATGCTGATAGTTACCTGAGAGCTATAATTCCATTCCCAGTTCTAGGTTAGTGTACTCAGATTTCTGTCATTCCCTTAAAATACATTTTTACTTACTGCCAGTGCATATATTTGAAATTTTACAGACTTTAAAATTTATTGAACATAAGCCATAAAGTCATCTAGGAGCCCCTTTAGTTATGTATGTAAATGTAGAAATAAGCCTTTGGGAATAGTGAGTTAAAACTACAAGCTCTTGGGAAGACATTACCTTATTCATGTTGGACAGAGATGTTGTAAGAATGAAATAAGTCATGTAGTTACCCTTCTATTACTGTTTTTTTTCATACATGTGTACACAAAGGAAGTTTCCCAATATAACTCCTAAAAATAGACTGTGCCACCAGGCACACACCCTTACTGTGTCCTAAAATACATGAATTTCTCCTATTCCATTTTTGGCTTGGAGCAAGTGAGTTGACTGCCATGCTTTGAAAAAGCCGTCATTGAATAGTTTAATACAGTGCTTTAATTGTGACACATACCAGTAATAGTGCTATAAACGATGGGAATCTGGGTCAGAAAAGGAAGTAAACCCATTATAGCTATTTCAGAGTTGTCTGTTTCTTTTCATTTGCAGACTTTTTAAAGGCATTATTCCTATAGGTTGATTGATATTTGCAGATTTGTATATATTTAATTGTATATGTGGAAATGTGTTTAAGGGTATATGTTAAGTGTTTATATATATAAAAAGTGGCACATGGGAGGTAGGCATTCAGGGCCTCATAATTAGAAACTATCAAAGAAGATATATGTTTATTACCTAGGGCTTTATGTAAAATCAACAGTAGAGAGCACTTAAAATTGGAGCTTATATTTTTTGGTCTTTAGCAATCATAGATCTCCAGTAAATCTAAAAAATGCTTCTTAGGGCAGCTAAAACTATACAAGTAGTACATGATAATGAGTCTCTACCATCCCTACCCCTAGTCATCAACTTCCCCTTCAGAGAGATAATTTGTTTTAGGTTTGGTCTTTATTCTTCCAAATCTTTTCCTTTTTTCTTTTTCTTTTTCTTTTTCTTTTTTTTTTTTTTTTTGAGACAGGGTCTGCCTCTGTCACCAAGGCTGGAGTGCAGTGGCACGATCACGGCTTACTCTGTAGCCTTGAGCTCCTGGGCTCAAGTAATCCTCCACCCTCAGCCTCCCAAGTAGCTAGGACTACAGGTATTTACTACCGCACGTGGCTAATTTTTTATTTTTAAGAGACAGAGTCTCCCTGTGTTGCCCAGGCTGGTCTTGAACTTCAGGGCTCAAGCAGTCCTCTGGCCTTGGCCTCCCAAAGTGCTGGGATTACAGACTTTAGCCACTGTGCCTGGCCTCATCCAGATCTTTTCCATGAGCTTACACACTTGTAGTCTTGGACAAAATTTTAAAGAGAAAGTACCTCAAGAAAGTGAACATTGGTTCAAAAAACAAAATCAGAAATCAACCCACCAGTATATATGAAAGTTATCACAGAGGAATAAAACATCCCTGTAGTACTTTTCATAATATATTCTTAATCTTAAAACATTAAATGTGACTCTTTTTAGAAATTTGTGGGGGAGAAAAAATGCCTATAGTGCTTATTTTCCTGCTTTTCCTGGTAATTGCCTAATATCTTGGTGAGAAGTACTGACTCCAGAACAAACCAGTGGAGAACAATAGAACTCCTCTGAGAGTTACTTAGCAGCTCACTCTATGATTTGAAAAAAATGATTGTTACATGACATTTCATCCATAAGAACAAGCCCATTTCTAGTTCTGGCACTGTATGACATGTTCTCTTTGAATCTCAGTTGGCATTAATGACTATGCTGGTAGTATTCATGTGTCCCTTGTGAGGCTGTGAACAATCTTCCATTACTTGCCTGCCAAAGCAGCCTTAGTGCTTTGGTGGGAGTCATTTCCAAACCTAATTTTCTGTTCATATTGCAATTTAAAGAACGTTTAGATAAAAAAAGGGGCCCGGGCTTCACAAAGAATTTCAATTTACATCAACGATTTGAACAAAAGCTTCAGCTAATATAAGTGAAAATATTAAAATTGGGGACAGAGTTAAAGATGTTCTGGCATGTCATCAGTTGGGAAACAACCATGGCATAGTATAGAAAATTTCAGGAGTGAGACCTGGCTGTGTATGGAGAAAGCTCCATCACTGATTTCACTGGGACCTGGGGCAAGCTGCCTCATCTTCCTTGGAGTCAGTTACCTTATATTTAAATTCAGGAAAAAGGAAGGGAAAAAAACTTCACTTTTGTAATAGTTTAAAATGTTACAATGGAACTATGAAACTGATAGTTCTGCATATCTTAAAAGGCAGTTAGAAACTCAGAAGAAAATCTGATTCCCAAATAGACTCTTCAGATAGTTTTATCTTCATGATCATGTCTCCGTGGTTCCACCTTTCTGAAAACAGTCTTCAGTAACTTGAGAAATCAGTTCAATTTCCATGATCTTCAGTAGCAGCAGCATGAGTGACACATGCCAAGACTAAATGGAATGAGACAGGCCTGTCTTTCAGAGAGATCATCTACTTCCTGCCGCTGTCCAGACAGGAAAGTCAGACTCCATTTTTCCCCTTTGTAAAGTTGACTTGAGCTACATGAAGCACTTGTTAGAGCAGTCCAATTCAAGATAATTGTGCTTTATGACTGCATTCAGAATCACATGTGTACCCACTGTGTGTGTGTGAATGTGTGTGTGGGGTGTGTGTGTGTGTATGTGGGCGGGTGAGGGTGTGTGTGTGTGTGATTGAGAGGTAAGGGAAACATAGACACACAGAGAGGGAGTATTTTGTTGCTATGTCTTTATGTTCTTTTTTTTTTTTTTTTTATCTTCTTTTTCAAGATGATTTCAAAGATGATACATCCTGTTGAGGCCGCTGAGAGCTAAGTGAATAGAATTATCAGTGAATGTTTTTCTAAACCTGTTATCAGTATACACTTTACTCCTAAACTGTTATCAAGATGTTAAAAATTATAGAATCTATATTTGGGCCATGCAAAGTGGCTCACTCTTGTAATCCCAGCGCTTTGAGAGGCCGGGGCAGGCGATCACTTGAGGTCAGGAGTTCAAGACCAGCCTGGCCAACATGGTGAAATCCTGTCTCTACTAAAAATACAAAAATTGGCCATGCATGGTGGTGAGTGCCTGTAGTCCCAGCTACTCGGGAGGCTGAGGCAGGAGAATCGCTTGAATCCAGGAGGTGGAGGCTGCAGTGAGCTGAAATCACGCCACTGCACTCTAGCCTGGGCAACAGAGTGAGACTCCATCTCAAAAAAAAACAAAACAAAAACAAAAAAAAAAACACCCAAAAACAAAGACAAAAGAATTATGGAATCCATATTTGAAATCTTTCCATGGGTGCTATTTTTTTTTGAAGTATTCCTCCACAGATTGACATTAAAATTGACATTAAAAGTAGACAGATTAACAATATTTAATCCAAATCAATAAAATTCTTTAACTGATTGAACTGGGACAAAGACAAATTCTTAGTGACAAGGGGTCTTGGTGTGTGTGTTTTGTTGAGTCAATGATTAATTTGTTCAATTAGTGACTTGACTATCAGTCAAACCAGAATATAGCAAATCTAGTAAAGAATAATTAATAGTAGTAAAGCGTTCTGAAAGAAATAATTCTGGTTCTATGTTAACTTTTGTGAGGTTTTTTTGTTGTTGTTGTTATATGTTTATATAGTGTCCAGTAATCTCTTTGATATGTGTGAATTAATTTTATGCCCTGAAAATCAGCACCTTCAAAAAGGAACTCGATTTTTGTTGTTGTTGTTATTGTTCTCTTTCTGGAGAAAAAAGGAGCTCAATTTAAAAGATAAGGCCTACATACCTAGTACTTTCTTCTTCGTTGGGCAAGTCAACTTGTTACAGATAGGTCATCTTCAAGAGCCAGCTCCAGTGTCCTATAGCTATGCTGCACTCATTTCATACCAAGCAGCTGGAACTGAGTCACCAGCCCAGCTTCCTCCAATTGTTGCAATTGTACTGAACTACATTTTAATAGAAATTAAGCCACTCAATTCTCTTAAAATATTAGCTCCTATAGGATTCCTCCTTTTCATTCGTTTCTTTTCCTTTCGGTTTTTGTTTTTCTTTTTCTTCATCTAGAAAGAAAATGGGAAACAACAGAATAATTTATTTCATCTGAAAGACTACCATGATAAATGAGGATAAAAATAATAAACCCCAAAACACTAGAGAATATTTGCACCCTGTTGCAAGGCATGAGTTCTGTGCACTTTGCTCTTGATGTCACGTAAGGGAAATATTTGAATGAGTTTTAATCAAGTATTGAGTATTTACTGAAGGCCTTTTTGGAAGTAAACCAAAGATGTCTTGAAATTTTTAGACATTGCCTATTGGCTCAATTTCATTTATCTCAAACTGCAATTCTTACAGTGTTACGTTTCTGTGAAACATCTGTAAAATGAGCCTTTGTGGGTCAAACAGAACACCTGAGGCCTGAGAGTGCAGGTGAGAACTGCAAGTTGAAGAATCTTAGATTCTGTTTGGTTGATATATAGCTTGTGAGTGAATCAGATTACTGTTTAGAACTTGTCCATTTATTTGAAGTCTACTAATATGTTTGAAGGCACTAAAGTTTCTTCTCAGATTCTTCACTTGGAATCAGGACCTGCCGTGGTTGTCTGTCATCTCAACAGTTAATCTGGAAAACAGTTTTATCGCTTTATTTATTTGAAAAAAATATATATAGCCTTTCAACCGAAACAAGATAGACTATTCACTAATCACAAATATTAATGGAAAATTGGTAATCATATGCCCTTTAAACTTTCCTTGGTGGTACATATGACTCTAAATCAGATTTTGTTTATTACTAGTCAGTTAATGCTAGGTAACCATTTATGAACCACCAGCTCTATTAAAGTTAAAACTGCCAATCTTATTTCCTGCATAATGCTTTGTTAATGTGATACTAAAAGTGATAATGGCTTTCATTTGCATACTTTTAGTTCACTTTCACGTGCCTTATTTGATTTAATCTTTACAGACAAAGCAGATCTTATAAAGAGGAAATCCAGACTCAAAGAGGTTGTAATTTACTTAGTCATGTAGCTGGTAAATGGCAGAGCTTTTCCATTTGGGACTTCAAGCCAGTCCTTTTTATTCAGCCTTGGTTCTTTTTTCTCTGATATGCTAGCTTTCTCCCTCTCCCAATAAATATTTTTGTTTGGGAGCCAGGTGCAGTGGCGTGCTCTCTAGTCCCAGCTACTCGCAGCCGAGGATCACTTGAGACCAGGAGTTTGAGGACAGCCTGGGCAACATAGCAAGAGAGAGAGACCCCTATCTCTAAAAAAATAAAAAGTAAAAATAAAAATTGAATAAAATTTAAAAAATTAAGAATCTTTTTGTTTAGAGAGCTTAAAAACTTTCATAATTAATTATAGAAGTAATAGGTGTTACTTATTTTGTCCCACATGCCCTACCCGACCTACTCCTTTGGGTTTTTGTTTTTTTTTTTTAAGCATTGAGACTGTTATAAATAAATTTTTGGTGCTGCAAAAGAAATAGCACTTGAATATAAAATTTTCTTTTTAATTCTCAGCAAGGCAAGTTACTTCTATAGAAGGGTGCGTTCTTACAGATGGAGCAATGGTAAGCGCACACTTGGATAAGGGAGGGGAAGGGGTTCTTATCTCTGACGCACGTGGCCCCTGCTGCCGTGTCGTTCCCCTATTGGCTAGGGTTAGACCGCACAGGCTAAACTAATTCTTGGCTAATTTAAAGAGAGTCACTGGGTGAGTGGTTTGGTCGGAAAAATGGGTATGACAGAGCAGGTAATTGAAATGAGTCAGGGTGGAGCAGGTAATCAAAAATGGTCACTTTACGAGGAAGTTAAGTTTAAAAGCAGAAGGTGAAGAATTGAACATACTGACATATTGATTATTTGAAAAGAAATTTAGAACTCATATCTAACAGGACCTTCTTCCCTTTTATCTAATCTACCCTGTTCTTAAAAAAAAAACTATTTGTGAAAAACAGACTTATATTATTAACTTAGTTAGGCATTTAATTGACTGTTCATTTTAAAAATGTTAATGGATATGTTTTATGAATTTGGAGTGAGAAAATTGTTTTCCAGGTAATCACAATTTATATATGACAAGATTAAAAAACATTCCTTTTTTTTTTTGAGACAGAGTTTTGCTCTCGTTGCCCAGGCTGGAATGCAATGGTACAATCTCAGCTCACTGCAACCTTCACCTCCCGGATTCAAGCGATTGTCCTTCCTCAGCTTCCTGAGTAACTGGGATTGCAGGCGTGCACCACCATGCCTGGCTAATTTTGTATTTTTAGTAGAGATGGGGTTTCACCATGTTGGCCAGGCTGGTCTCGAACTCCTGACCTCAGATGATCTGCCCGCCTTGGCCTCCCAAAGTGCTGAGATTACAGACATGAGCCACTGTGCCCGGTCTACAGTCATTGCTTGGTATCCATGGGGGATTGGTTTAAGGACCCCTGGTGGATACCAAAATCCACAGATGGCTCAAGTTTCTTACATAAAATGGAATAGTATTTGCATATTAACCTGCAAATAGCCTCCCATATACTTTAAATCATCTCTAGGTTATAATGCCTAATAAAGTGTAAATGCTATGTAAGTTGTCATTACACTGTGTTTAGGGAATAATGACAAGTAAAAGTCTGTACATGTTCAGTACAACTGCAACCACCCCCCGCCTCTGCCCCCGCCCTGCCGCCCTTTTTTTTGAGACAGAGTCTCATTCTGTCGCCCAGGCTGGAGTACAGTGTGTGATCATGGCTTGCCTCAGCCTTCCAAGTAGCATGCGCCACCACACCTGGCTAATTTTTGTATTTTTTGTAGAGACGGGAGATCGATGGATCTATCTATCTATCTATCTATAAATTTCGTTTTTTTTTTTTTTTTTGAGATGGAGTCTCACTCTGTCACCCAGGCTGGAGTGCAGTGGTGCGATCTTGGCCTCTCGGGTTCAAGCGATTCTCCTGCCTTAGCCTCCCAAGTAGCTGGGACTACAGGCACCCACCACCACGCCTGGCTAATTTTTTTTATTTTTAGTAGAGACGGGGTTTCACCATGTTGGCCAGTCTGGTCTCAAACTCCCGACCTCAACTGATCTGCATGCCTTGGCCTCCCAAAGTGTTGGGATTACAGACATGAGCCACCGCATTTGGCCTTGTAAAAAATCTTTTTGATCCTCAGTTGGTTGAACCCACAGATGCTGAACCCATGAATAAGGAGGGCTGACTTATTTCATTTTGTGAAAAACTTTACCTTGTCAGACTAAAGAATGTTCAGTGAAAGCATCAGAGTTGAAAATCAAATCAGATTTTGACTTTTGAAAGTCCTCTTTTGGAGGTTAGGTTCTTATAGAAGTTGATAGGAAATATGTCTTATTTTCCTTTGTTTAGGAAGCAAGATAGGCTCTAGAACTTGGACTTTGAGTTAAAAATTTTTGAATTAATGAGATAATTAAATAAATCTTTGTATCTTTGGTTGGAATGTAGTCATAGAAACCTGAGGCTTTCTAACCTAAATTGAAAGATGGAGCCAGAGAGAGAATTCAGACCAAGGGAAATTGATAGATTATAAACTGGTTATAGATTTCTGATTCCCCTCTATCTTGAAAATTCTGATGACGAAGTATTTCACTTTCATGATATATTTAAAAATATTCTTTTTTTTTTTGGAGACAGAGTCTTGCTCTGTCGCCCAGGCTGAAGTGCAGTGGTGCCATCTCAGCTCACTGTAACCTCCGTCTTCCAGCAATTCTGCCTCAGCCTCCTGAGTAGCTGGGACTATAGGCATGCACTACTGCACTCAGCTAATTTTTATATTTTTAGTAGAGATGGGGTTTCATCATGTTGCCCAGGTTGGTCTCAAACTCCTGACCTCAGGTGATCCACCCGCTTCGGCCTCACAAAGTGCTGGGATTACAGGCATGAGCCACCATGCCCAGCCAATATTCTTTATTTTATTCAAATTCTGTGCATTTATGGTCAGGAAGGAAGGAAGAAGGAAGGCAGGCAGGCTAACTTAATAACAAGATTAAACAGCTCTGGGCTATAATAGGAGGGAGAAACATTCCTTGAAACTGTATGTTGTTGTATTACTTTTCTTGAAGTACACATTTTTATGTTTGCTTTTTTAATTATGAAAGTTTTCAAACATGCATAAGAATAGAACAGACTTCTCCGTAAACCCAATTCAGTTATCAAGATCTTGCCACATTTGCTTTGCCCCTTTTTTTTATTTTCTTTGCTGAAATGTTTTAAAGTAAATGCTAGACATCATGTCATTTCATCCCTACTTAATTCAGTGTATGTCTTCAAACAATGTGGACATTTTCTTCCCTAACCACAATGCTCTCATCTCCTGAAGTTCCTCGTATACAATTTGGGATTTCCGTGGTTATCTCTAAAATATCTTTTTATTTTTGGTTGGTTGATTCAAATCAGTATCCAAGTAATTTCTACTTTTTATGTTTGATTGTTATATCTCTTAAGTTTTTCTTAATCTATAACAGTCCCCCACCTGTGTCTGGTAAAAATGCCATTCAGCTGAAAGGTAGATTGTCCCAAATCCAGAATTTAGCAATTGCTTCCTTGTGATATCATTTAACTTTGTCCTCTCATTTTCCCCCTCCCTGCATTTCCTGTAAATAATCTCAGGACCCCTTTGTACTCTTAAATTATTGAAGGCCTCAAACAGCTTTCAGTTATGTGGGTTATATCTGCCTATTTTACTATATTAGAAATTAAAGTTGAGAAATTAGCCTAGGCAATATGGTGAGATCCTTATCTCTACAAAAAATTTTTAAAAAATTAGCTGGGCTTGGTGGAGTGTACCTCTGGTCCCAGCTGCTTGGGAGGCTGAGGTAGGAGAATTGCTTGAGCCCAGGAAATCAAGGCTGCAGGGAACCATGATTGTGCCACTGCACTCCTGCTTTGGTGACTGGTCTCAAAAAAAAAAAATCCTGAGAAATTTTAAAAATGTTTATTTACGGCCAGGTGTGGTGGCTCACACCTGTAATCCCAGCACTTTGGGAGGCCAAGGCGGGCGGATCACAAGTTCAGGAGATCGAGACCATCCTGACTAACATGGTGAAACCCTGTCTCTACTAAAAAATACAACAAAAATTAGCTGGGCTTGGTGTGCGCCTGTAGTCCCAGCTACTCGGGAGGCTGAGGCAGGAGCACGGCGTGAACCTGGGAGATGGAGCTTGTAGTGAGCCGAGATCGCGCCACTGCACTTCAGCCTGGGCGACAGAGTGAGACTCCGTCTCAGAAAAAAAAAAAAAGTTATTTACTAATTCATTAAATATAGAACAACTACATATATATATATATATATCTACTACTTATTATCATAAAACATTTTTAATGTAAAACAACTATATTTCCCAAAACAAAAAACAGTGAGAAGAGTGGCATTCCTTTACATTTTTGCACATCTTAGAAGAGGTTTCTTGTCTCTGCTTCTGCATTCATTACCTTCTGATATCTTATACCAAGTAGCCAAGTAAATTTGGAAAATTTTGCTATATGTGCACGAGAGGAGAATGAGAGTGAAGAAGGCAAATGATGCCTTAGTATTATAAAAATAGTTCTGACCTAATGGATCACCTGGTGAAAGGGTCTCCTGGCTTACAGTTTGAAAAACAGCTGCCCCAGAGGCTGCTTTCTTTTGGTTTGTTGTTTTTGTTGTTGTTGTTTTGAGACAGGGTCTCACTCTGTTGCCCAGGCTGAAATGCAGTGATATGATCACTGTTCACTGCAGCCTCAACCGCCTGGGCTCAACCAATCCTCCCATCTCAGCCTCCCAAGTAGCTGGGACTACAGGCACATGCCACCACACCCAGCTAATTAAAAAAAATTTTTTTATAGAGATGGGATCTCACTATGTTGCCGAGGCTGGTCTCACTTGAACTCCTGGACTCAAGCAATCCTCCTGCCTTGGCCTCTCAAAGTGCTAAGGTTACAGGTATGAGCCACTGCACCCAGCTAGCCCCAGAGGCTTGATTAGATTCAGGGTCAACTCTTTTGGTAAGAATACTTCACGGTGCTATAGGAAACACACCATATCTGGTCATCTCATTTTTTGATCCTAAAATTCATTGATGGGTTTGGGTGAGCCATTTTGCTTTTTAACAAGATAGTACAAACATTTCTTGCTGTTAGTAGTTGTCAGCATAACAGTTTCACCATCTTTATCAGTGTTTTGTGGTATTTTCAATTTTTCCTAATCAACAGGAGGAAGATATCTTATTGTTTACTTTTAAATTCCCTTTATAGTTGTGCTATTTTACATTTTTCTGTGTGTTCACTTGTTTTATCTGTCTCTCATCAATTTCTTTTGACCCATACCTATTTGATTTTTTTTGATGACCTTTGAAATGAATTTGGACAAAATCCTTAGGTAATGTAGATTTTAAGCTTTTCTGACTCAATGCTTTGTCCATTCTTTGTTGCTTTTTACCCTTCATTATGCCATCTTTTATATATTGAAGTAATTTTGTTATTAGATAGTCTAATCTGGTGATCCTTTTCCTTGTCAAGCCTGGACTTCTATGAATAATGGGAAAGAAATAGCACCAGAATTTGGAATCTTATGAAGTTGAAGATGACTGCAGGATTCAGCTGCTTGTCTCTTTTATTTTGCCCAAACGAAAAAGAAAAAAAAGGCCTAGGGAAGTCATGACTTACCCATCTTTACACAATTAGTTGGGGCCAGAGTGGAAACCAGAGACTAACTCTCCAAAATCTTTTTTCCCTCCTCATTCTATCACTATCTCTAATGAGTGACTTAGTTAATTTGGAATGAGAATGATGGATTTTGTATTTTGGTTAAAAAAAAATCAAAGAATTTTCTTACCATAAATTATGTATTTCGTGGAGGCTTGCTTCTTATTAGAATACTATTACAGCTATTATACTTAGTAGAAAAGTACTATTTCTTTCTTTTTTTTGAGACAGAGTATTGCTCTGTCACCAGGCTGGAGTGCAGTGGCGTGGTCTTGGCTCACTGTAACCTCCGCCTCCTGGGTACAAGTGATTCTCCTTCCTCAGCCTCCCAAGTAGCTGGAACTACAGGTGCACGCCACCATGCCCAGCCAATTTTTACATTTTTAGCAGACGGAGTTTCACCATGTTGGCCAGGATGGTCTTGATCTCTTGACCTCGTGATCTGCCCGGCCTCTCAAAGTGCTGGGATTACAGGCGTGAGCCACCACACCCGGTCGAAAAATACCTTCCTTTCTTTCCTTTTTTTTCTTTTTAAGATGGAGTCTTGCTCTGTTGCCCAGGCTGGAGTGCTGTGGCGAGATCTCTGCTCACTGCAACCTCTGCTTCTGGGATTCAAGCGATTCTCCTGCCTCAGCCTCCTGAGTAGCTGGGATTATAGGCGCATGCCACCACGCCTAGTTAATTTTTGTATTTTTAGTAGAGATGGGGTTTCATCATGTTGGTCAGGCTGGTCTCAAACTTCTGACCTCGTGATCCTCCCGCCTTGGCCTCCCAAAGTGCTGGGATTACAGGCATGAGCCACCATGCCCGGCTGAAAGATACCGTTTCTTATTCAGTTTTATATACTTTAAAATTTAGAACCACTTTGATCTCTTTTCTTTTTCTTTTCTGACAGGGTTTTACTCTGTCACCTAGGCTGGAGTGCAGTGGTACATTCTCAGCTCGCTGCAACCTCCGCCTCCCGGGTTCAAGTGATTCTCCTTCCTCAGCCTCCCAAGTAGCTGGAACTACAGGTGCACGCCACCATGCCCAGCTAATTTTTATATTTTTAGCAGAGACGGGGTTTCACCGTGCTGACCAGGCTCGAACTCCTGACCTCAGGTGATCCACCCGCCTCGGCCTCCCAAAGGGCTGGGATTACAGACATGAGCCACCACGCCCGGACAATTTATTTATTTTCTTTTTGATACAGGGTCTCTCCGTCACCCAGGCTGGAGTGCAATGGTGTGATCATGGCTCACTCCAGCCTCAACTTCCCAGGCTCAAGTGATCCTCCCACCTCAGCCTCGCTGGTAGCTGGGACAGTAGGCGCGCACCATCATGCCTGGCTAATTGTTTATGTTTTGTGGAGACAGGATCTTACCATGTTGCCCAGGCTGGGTCTCAAACTCCTGGGCTAAGCAGTCTCCCACCTCAGCCTCCTGTAGTGCTATGATTACAGACACAAGCCACCGTGCCTGGCCAACTTTGAGAATTTAAAGTATTATTGTTGTTTAAGAGTAAAAAAAAGATCTGATTTTGACCAATATTTTGCCCAACAGGAAGCCTGCAGACCTGCAGAACTTGGCTCCTGGGACCCACCCACCATTTATAACTTTCAACAGTGAAGTCAAAACGGATGTAAATAAGATTGAGGAATTTCTTGAAGAAGTCTTATGCCCTCCCAAGTGAGTATCAAGGAAAATAGTATGAAAATATTGTCACTGCTTTGAAGCTTGTGTTATTTGTCTGTAGAGGTCTTTCTTGCAGCATTAATTTGGAATGACTAGGACTCTCTTCTATGTTTCTTATAATTAATGCTACACAGTTATAAGAATTGGCTTCCAGCTAGGCCAATAAGCCATACTAAGAAAGGTGGGGATTTGTCTAAGCTGTAGAGTATGTGGTAGAAACAGATTTGGGATGTGTCTGATAGGTCAGGAAAGACTGGTTATTTGTGGACTGTAGGTCTCAAACTGAGAGAAGTTTAAAGAGGAGAAGGGGTGGGGAAAGACACATTCCAACTGAACCCAGTAAGAATGTCTTAGCAGGAGTGTGGCACAGGACTGCTATGAGATTTGATTTCAGTTCATTTTAAAGGTAACTTTCCAAAGCTGTAATCCAAGGAAATTGACTTTTCAGACCGTGTCCCTAGGACTCAGAGTTTTTATTTACTTATTTCTTTGAGGTGTTCCAGATCTCTAGGTCCTGGATGTACTGTAATGATAGTTACCTAAATTGCAAATGTGCAGCTTTGCATCATACTGTAATATTGGCATAGATTCAAAGCATTATTTGTTTCTTTTAGGCTTTTCCAGTTTCATTATCCTGAAAATTGACATGTTTTGTTTCTACTGACCAAAACCTTTCTTACTGGTTAACTTGACTGTTGCCCTCCATGTCCAGATATATTTTCTAGGAATGGGATTATTGAGATGGAGGGTTCTAAAATAATTATAGGCATACCCTGAAGGGTATGGTTCCAGACCATTGTGGGTTAGGTTCCAGACCACTGTGATAAAATGAATATTGGAATAAAATGAGTCACATGAAATTTTTGGTTTCCCAGTGCATGTAAAAGTTATATTTACAGTAGTATACTGTAGTGTTTTAAGTGTACAATAATAGCATTATGTCTGAAAATATTGCTTGTACCTTAATTTAAAAATACTTCATTGCTAGGCTGGGTGTGGTGGCTCATGCCTGTAATCCCAGCACTTTGGGAGGCTGAGGTGGGTGGATCACCTGAGGTTGAGAGTTCGAAACCAGCCTGACCAACATGGAGAAACTCCATCTCTACTAAAAAATACAAAAAAAATTAGCTGGACGTGGTGGCAGGCGCCTGTAATCCCAGCTACTTGGGAGGCTGAGGCAGGAGAATCGCTTGAACCCGGGAGGCAGAGGTTGTAGTGAGCTAAGATAGTGCCACTGCACTCACTCCAGCCTGGGTGACAAAAGCAAAACTCTGTCTCAAAAAAAAAAAAAAAAAATCATTGCTAACAAATGCTAATGGTTGTCTGAGCCTTCAGTGAGTCAGTCTTTTTGCTGATGGAGGGTCTTGCCTTGATGTTGCTGGCTACTGACTGATCAGGATGGTGGTTGCTGGTTGGGGTGGCTGTGGCAATTTCTTGAAGTAAGATAACAATGAATTTTTCTACATTGATGGACTCTTCCTTTCATGAAAGATTTCTCTGTAACATGCAATAGTGTTTGATAGCATTTAAAAATTTTAAAGTAAAGATTCTTTGCCTGAGGCTAATCTCAAGAGGTCCTGAGAACATGCACCCTTGTTCAATAGTGTTTTACCCACAGTAGAACCTTTTTCAAAATTAGAATCCATCTTCTGAAACCCTCCTGCTGTTTTAACAACTAAGTTGATGTAATATTCTAAATTCCTTGTTGTCATTTCAACAGTGTTCTTAACATCTTCACTAGGTATACATTCTATCTCAAGAAACCATTTTCTGGCCGGGCGCGGTGGCTCACGCCTGTAATCCCAGCACTTTGGGAGGCCGAGACGGGCGGATCATGAGGTCAGGAGATTGAGACCATCCTAGCTAACACGGTGAAACCCCGTCTCTACTAAAAATACAAAAAAATTAGCCGGGCGTGGTGGCAGGCGCCTGTAGTCCCAGCTACTCGGGAGGCTGAGGCAGGAGAATGGCGTGAACCCGGGAGGCGGAGCTTGCAGTGAGCCGAGGTCATGCCACTGCACTCCAGCCTGGGCGACAGAGCGAGACTCCGTCTCAAAAAAAAAAAAAAAAGAAACCATTTTCTTTCCTCATTCATAAGAAGCAACTCCTCATCCATTCAAATTTTATTATGAAGGTAGAACAATTGGATTACGTTTTCAGGCTGCACTTCTAATTCTAGTTCTCTTGCTATTTTCAACACATAGGTAGTTCCTCCCTCTACTGACGTCTTGAACCTGTGAACGTCATCCATGAGGGTTAGAATCCACTTCCTCCAAACTCCTGTTAATGTTGCTATTTTGACCTCCTCCCATAAATCATGAATGTTTGTTTTTGTTTCTTTTTTGGGGATGGAGTTTTCATTCTTATCACCCAGGCTGGAGTGCAGTGGTGCGATCTTAGCTCACCGCAACCTCCGTCTCCCAGGTTCAAGCGATTCTCCTGCCTCAGCCTCCTGAATAGCTGAGATTACAGGCGCCTGCTGCCATGCCCAGCTAATTTTTTTGTATTGTTTAGTAGAGTCGGGGTTTTGCCATTTTGGCCAGGCTGGTCTTGAACTCCTGACCTCAGGTGATCTGCCCGTCTCGGCCGCCCAAAGTGCTGGGATTACAGGTGTGTTGTGAGCCCCCAGACCCCGCTGAATGTTCTTAATTGCATCTAGAAAGGTAAATCTTTTCCAGGTCACTTCGCTTTGCTCAGATCCATCAGAGGAATCACTTTCTGTGGCCTTATGAAATGTGTTTATCAAATAATAAGACTTGAAAGTCAACATTACTCCTTAATTTATGGACTGTAGAATGGATGTTGTGTTAGCAGGCGTGAAAACAACCATGATCTCCCTGTATATCTCTATCAGAGTTCTGGGGTGACTAGTGCATTGTCAATGAGTGGTAATATTTAGAAAGGAATCTTTTTTTCCTGGGCAGTGGGTCTCAACAGTGGGCTTAAAATATTTAGTAAACCATACTGTGAACAGATGGATGTGCCATTATCCAGCCTTTATTGTTCATTTATAGAGCATGTGCAGAGTAGCTTCAGTATAATTCTTAAGGGTTCTTCAAATTTTGGAATGGAAGATGAGCATGGGTTTCAACCTAATGTCAACAGCTGCATTAGACTGTTTAACAGAGGCAGCCTGTCCTTTGAAGATTTGAAACCAGACATTGACTTTTCCTCTGTAGCTATGAAAATCATAGATGACATCTTTGAATAGAAGGTTTTGTCTGCATTAAAAATCTGTTTAGTGTAGCCACCTTCATCAATTCTAGATAGATCATTGATGAAGGTAGATCAGATTTTCTAGATGGATCATCAGATGAAGGTGATGAAGGAAGATCTAGATAGATCAGCCAGATCTTCTAGATAACTGGCTGCTTGCAGCTTCTGCATAAGCATTTGCTGCTTCATGTTTTACTTTTATGTTACGAAGACGGCCTCTTTCCTTAAACCTCATGAACCAACCTCTGCTACCTTCAAACTTTTCTTCTGTAGCTTTGTCACCTCTCTCTGCCTTGATAGAACTGAAGCGAGTTAGGGCCTTGATCTGGATTAGGCTTTGGCTTAAGGGAATGCTGTGGCTGGTTTGATTATCTGGACCACTCAAACTTTCTGCCTATCAGCAATAAAGCTGTTTTTCTCTATCATTTGTGTGTTCACTGGAATAGCACTATTAAATTTCCTTCAAGAACTTTTCTTCTGTGTATGCTGTTTGGCTGTTTGGTGGAAGAAGTCTAGCTTTCAGCCTGTCTCAGCTTTCGACATGCTTTCCTCACTAAGCATAATCATTTCTAGCTTTTGATTTAAAGTGAGAGATATGTGACTCTTCCCTTCACCTGAACACTGAGAGGTCATTGTAGGGTCATCAGCTGTGGCCTAATTTCAATATCATTTTGTCTCAGAGAGCAGGAAGGCCTGAGGAGAGGGAAAGACAGGGGAAAAGCAAATCACTGGAGCAGTCAGAACACACACGATATTAATCAGTTAAGTTTGCTGTCTTATATGGGTGTGGTTTGTGGTGCCCCCAAAACAATCACAAGAGTAACATTAGAGATCACTGATCACAGATCATCATAACAGATACAATAATAATGAAAAGTTTTGAAATATTGTGAAAAATACCACAATGTGACAGAGACGTGAAGTGAGCACATGCTGCTGGGAAAAATGGCGCCATCTTGCTTGACGCAGGGTTGCCATAAACCTTCAATTTGTAAAAAATGTAATATCTGCAAAGCACAATGAAGCAAAGCTCAATAAAGCAAAGCACAATAAAGCAAAGCACAATAAGACAAGGTATACCTGAAGTTCCTCAATTTGGTTTTTTGTTTGTTTGTTTGTTTGTTTTGTTTTTTTTTTGAGACAGAGGCTCACTCTGTCACCCAGGCTGGAGTGCAGTGGCGCAATCTTGGCTCACTACAACCTCTGCCTCCTGGGTTCAAGTGATTCTTGTGCCTCAGCCTCCCAAGTAGCTGGGATTACAGGCACCTGCCACCATGCCTGGCTAATTTTTGTATTTTTAGTGGAGATGGGGTTCCACCATGTTGGCCAGGCTGGTCTCGAAATCCTGACCTCAAGGTATCCGTCCACCTCGGCCTCTCAAAGTGCTGGGATTACAGGTGTGAGCCACTGTGCCTGGCCCAGTTACTCAGTATTCATCCATTCATTTATTGATTTATTCATTCTGCAAAGGGTTAATGGACTACAAAGCACTGTGAATATATTAGTAAATAAAACACAGTTCTTGCCCTCAACAAGCACAGTAAAGTATGGGTGGAGAGGTGTTTATGGTGGTGGGACGGGAAAGTGAATGGAACCAGGAAAGGCTTTGGAGAAGAGGGAGCACTTGAACTGTCTTAATTAAAAAAAACAAAAAAGATGTTCAGCAGTTGAACAAAGAAGTAACAGGTATTCCAGAGTAGGAGTCATTTTAAATAAATAGTATAAACATACGTTATACACATACTATACACAAATAGTGTGTAATGTATATTATAATTAATATAATATTAATATACGTATATTTGGGGGAGACTTGGAGCGGCTGGACTGTGATGTGCATAGTTGGGATGGTAGGCAGGAAGGCTGATGAACAACAACGCCTCTGTCTATAACTAGCTTCTCATCTGTTGTGAGCAGAATTGCTCTCTGGTTAACAATCTTGTGCTAAGCCTAAGATTTTATTTTCTTAATTCTTTTTTTCTACTAAAATTCTAAAAACCTATCCTCTACTATCCTTCCTGCCCTTCTAAGAGCCTGGAGCTTCTTTTTTTCTCTACCTTCCCAGGAGTCCTAACCTTCCTTTCATCCCTAGTAAAGTATCTCCAGACCAGCATTAAGAAAACTATATCTTGATTTTTCCTTCAGGCCATGTATATAATTAGAATGCCAATAAATCAAAGCTAGGGTATTTGTGAATATAAATTGAAGCTTTATCTGTCTCAGTAGGGTACTATTATGAACATGCATTCAACTTAATGGAAATAACTTTTTTTTTTTTTTTGAGACAGAGTTTCACTTTTGTTGCCCAGGCTGTAGTGCAATGGCACGTTCTTGGCTCACTGCAATCTTTGCCTCTCAGGTTCAGGAGATTCTCCTGCCTCAGCCTCCCAAGTAGCTGGAATTACAGGTGTCCACCACCACACCCAGCTAATTTTTTCTGTTTTTAGTAGAGATGGGATTTCACCATGTTGGCCAGGCTGGTCTTGAACTCCGGACCTCAGGTGATCCACCTGCCTCAGCCTCCCAGAATGCTGGGATTACAGGCATGAGCCACCGCGCCTGGCCATAACTTTTTTTTTTTTTTTTTTTTTTTTTTTGACGGAGTCTCACTCTGTCGCCCAGGCTGGAGTGCAGTGGCGCGATCTCGGCTTACTGCAACCTCCGCCTCCTGGGTTCAAGCAATTCTCCTGCCTCAGTCTCTCGAGTAGCTGGGATTACAGGTGCCTGCCACCACGCCCGGCTAATTTTTTTTGTATTTTTAGTAGAGACAGGGTTTTACCATATTGGCCAAGCTGCTCTTGAACTCCTGACCTTGTGACCTGCCCGCCTCAGCCTCCCAAAGTGCTGGGATTACAGGCGTGAGCCACCGTGCCCAGCCATACTTAAAAAACAAACAACAAAAAAAGACAGTGTCTTGTACTGTGTACTGTCGCCCAGGCTGGAGTACAGTGTTGCTGTCCTGGCTCACGGCAACCTCAAACTCCTAGCTTCCTGCCTAGGATGATCCTCCTGCCTCAGCCTTCCAAACAGGTGGGACCACAGGCATGCACCACTATGTCCCACTTCTAGATCCCTTTTTGGTCTTTTTTTTTTTTTTTTTTTTTTTTTTTTTGAGATATGGTCTTGCTCTGTTGCCCAGGCTGGAGTGCGATTATGGCTCACCACAGCCTAGACCTCCTGGGCTCAATCAGTTCCCCTGAGGAGCTGGGAGTACAGGTGTGTGCCACCATGCCCAGCTAAGTTTTTAAAAATTTTTGTAGAGATGGGGTCTTGCCATGTTGCCCAGGTTGGTCTCAAACTCATGGGCTCAATCAATCTTCCCGCCTCAGCCTCCCAAATTGCTGGGATTACAGATGTAAGCTGTCATGCCTGGTGCCTTTTTAGTCTTAAAAGTGTCAGCTCTGAGGTAAGTTCCATATTTGCCAACTTGGCTCTCACACACTAACTGAAAATGATCTTCCTCTCATGTCACTGTAGATCATTGTATCAACATTAAATTATAAATGGAGAAGTAGTTTGAATTATTATTCATTCTCTATGAAGGAAACTATTTTGTTTTAAAGTATTGTCTGAAGTGCTTATTATATAAATTCTTCCAAGTGTATTTAGTTTTTAAAATCAGTGTGTTGAAAACATACCTATGACTTTAGTTAAATGGACGTTTCCTCATATTCTCTTATATCCTTCAACAACAACAACAATGAAGACTTTTCGGCTGGGCGTGGTGGCTCATGCCTGTAATCCCAGCACTTTGGGAGACTGAGGCAGGTGGATGACTTGAGCTCAGGAGTTCAAGACCAGCCTGGGCAACATGGTGAAACCCTGTCTCTACAAAAAAATACAAAAATTAGCTGGATGTGGTGGCACGTGCCTGTAGTCCCAGCTACTGGGGAGCCTGAGGTGGGAGAATCGCTTGGGCCTGGGTGGCAGAGGTTGCAATGAACTGAGATCATGCCACTGCATTCCAGCCTGCGTGATACAGCAAGACCCTGTCTCAAAAAAGAAGAAGGAAAAAAAAAGAGTTTTCATTATTCCTGCTCATTTCTCTCTGAGGGAAAGTGACATTAAGAGAAATAGTAGAGTTAATATGGAATATTCTGGATTCTTAGCATCTAATGCTCTGTAGACATCATAGCTTTAAATTGGACCTTGAAAATAAACATTTTCATATTGCTTTTTTATACAAAAATTCTAGCCCCATTATATTTGAGCGTATTCATAGAAACACTGTAACCAGAGATGGTCTTTTTCATTCAGTTTAAATACATGGGAATCTTTGTGTTATAAATGTTCACAATGTGCCAAATCCCCTGTAGGGGTAAAAATTTTTACTACTTCTTTGTTTTTTTTCTTTTGTTCTGTTTTTGTTTAGAGACAGGGTCTCGCTCCTTGCTCTGTCACCCAGGCTGGAATGCGGTGGTGCAGTCTTACCTCACTGCAGCCTCAACCTCCCAGGCTCATAATCCTCCTGCTTCAGCCTCTTCAGTAGCTGGGACTACAGGTGCACAGCACCACGCCCGGCTAATTTTTGTATTTTTTTGTAGAGAGTAAGATCACTTTAACTTGGTGTCTAAGAACAGGGTCTCGCCATGTTACCCAAGCCGTGGCCTTGAACTCCTGGGCTCAAGCCATCTGCCTGCCTCAGCCTCCCAAAGTGCTGGGATTACAGGCGTGAGCCACCATGCCTGGCCAGGGATTGTTTTTGATGCTGCTTATCCCTCTGCTGTTATTAATAACACTCAAGTGCTAATTATGCGCCATGCATTGTGCTTTGTGGGTTATTTTGTGGATTATCTCTGTTAATCCTCACAAAGACTTTGTGAAGAAACAGAAGATGTAATCCAAATAGTTTGTCCAAGGTTTCACAGTTAATGGTGGCAGAGCAGGGATACTTTTGAAGCCACATCAATATGACTTCAAAAATCTGTGTTTCATCTGTTCTCTGCTTTCTGCTTCTTATTTTATTGGGTTTGGCTTTTGTAAAAGAGGGAAAATGTTAAGTCTTTAATTGGGATTGTGCTTTAATGAGTACAAAATTGAAAGCTAGCTCAAGTTTAGAAGAAAGGTAGGAGAGAAATCAAAGATCGTTTACTTGACTGTGAACAAGTGGGACCAAAGGTGGTTATTAAACTTAATTCAGTGAATTCTTTTTTTTTTTTTTTTTTTTTGAGACAGAGCCTTGCTGTGTCGCCCAGGCTGGAGTGCAGTGGTGCCATCTTGGCTCATTGCAACCTCCACTTCCCAGGTTGAAGCAATTCTCCTGCCTGAGCCTCCCAAGTAGCTGGGATTACAGGTGTGCACCACCATGCCTGGCTAATTTTTGTATTTTCAGTAGAGATGGGGTTTCACCATGTTGACCAGGCTGATTTGGAACTCCTGACTTCAAGTGATCCAACCTCCTCGGCCTCACAAAGTGCTGGGATTACAGGTGTGAGCCACAGTGCCCGCCCTTAATTCAATGAAGTCTTTGAAAAAGCAGGTGAATCTTAACTCTTCTGATGAATTTTTATTTATTTGTATGCATTGAAACAGCATGTTTGAAGTGGGTATGCCTTCTTCTTAGTGGGCTCTATGGACCCAGAATGTGAAATGCTAATTAATTAGCATAATTTTCATCATGCAGAATTGTTTCTAGGGGATGAGTGGGAGGAGGAAGTGTTTCTGGGATCACAAGCTGCATTTATTTTCCTTTACTCTATTGTGCTGTATTGTTCTAGGGCACCCAGGGACCATTCTGTCTCACTGCCTTTTCCTTCCAGAACAAGGAGGTCTCAGGTCTTTCTTTATTGCTAGTCTTCCTCAGGCTCTGCTTGTAAGACTGTTTCTAAATAGGATAAGGAGAAAAGGGAGAATTGTTCAAGCTGGTAGATTGGAATCTAGCATTTCTAATAACATGTTTTTGGCATTTGATGTACTGAGAACTGAGTGGTTTTTTGTGAACACTTCCTGATTTAATCATGACAAATATAAATACAGGCAATTGTCTATTCTAGAGTTGCTTAACATTGAGAGGCTAATGAAAAGCTCAAATCAAATAACTTTTACTGCTGTATGTAACTGTAGGTTTTTAAGTGAACTTCTTCTCTGGGGAAAGTATTTTTGTGTATGTTTTATAGTTCTTGCTTGAATGAAGAAACCACTTTGCTAAAAAACTTTGAAACTTGGATTTTTAACTGAAACAGCCTAGATACTTAGCTAACTTACTGATAAAAGGATAAAATAGAAGGAAGCTAGATAAATTTGGAGGGGCATGCTATAAAATGTTATTAAGCTTTTTTTTAAAAATGAGACATACAGGCCAGGCACGGTGGCTCACGCCTGTAATCCCAGCACTTTGGGAGGCCGAGGCGGGTGGATCATAAGGTCAGCAGTTTGAGACCAGCCAGACCAACATGGTGAAACCTTGTCTCTACTAAAAATACAAAAAATTAGCTGGGCGTGGTGACGGGCGCCTGTAATCCCAGTGATTTGGGAGGCTGAGGCAGGAGAATCGCTTGAAACCGGAAGGCGGAGGTTGCAGTGAGCCGAGATTGCGCCACTGTACTCTAGCCTGGGCAATAAGAGCAAAACTCTGTCTCAAAAAAAAAAAGAGAGAGAGAGAGACATACAAAAAAGGAATTTACAAGGCTCATCAGCCTTCATTTTTATATTTACACCAGAAAGGAGAAAATGCCTGAGATATTTCCCAAAAGCATAGAAACATTCTTAGCTAGTCTAAAATATTAAGAGTCTGTGATGTAAGCAGAATTAAGGGCTTATCTGAAAGTCTAAATACTCTGGGTGCTCATGTCTATTCTGTCACTGACACTCAGCCTTTTATTATTTGCCTCCCTTTTGCTAAATGTTAAAATGAGTTCTCACAATAATTGAAAACCATTGCTTGATCAGGCTATTTGCTAAACCCAATACTAATACATAAATTACATTGTAATGTTTGGGAAGATGCAAAAAAGTTGATTTTGAACCTGCTGGTTTAGAATTTGATTTATCTTGTAGAGATAATCTAATCTGTAATAGAAACAAACAAAAACACTAGACCTGGGGACAGGAGATTTCAGTTTTAGTTTGTCAATACTTTTTTTTGAGATGGAGTCTCACTCTGTCGCCCGGGCTGAGTGCAGTGGCGTGATCTCTGCTCACTGCAACCTCTGCTTCCTGGTCTCAAGCAATTCTCCTGCCTCAGACTCCTGAGAAGCTAGGATTACAGGCACCTGCCACCATGCCCGGCTGATTTTTGTATTTTTAGTAGAGACAGGGTTTTGCCATGTTGGCGAGGCTGGTCTCGAACTCCTGACCTCAATTGATCCGCCCGCCTTGGCCTCCCAAAGTGCTGGGATTACAGGCATGAGCCACTGTGCCTGGCCTCGTTTGTCAATACTTTTAATTAGCTGAGTGATTTTGGGGCCAAGTATGTAAGCTTTCTGGAACATAATTTCCTTTTAGGTAAAATGAGAGATCTGAGGTGAACATTCTCTTATAGCTATACTATTCTGTGCATTAAATTAATAGTACAGGCCGGGTGCAGTGGCTCGGGCCTGTAATCCCAGCACTTTGGGAGGCTGAGGCAGGAGGATCACTTGAGCCCAGGAGTTCAACACTAGCCTGGGCAACATGGTGAAACCTCGTCTCTACAAAAAATACAAAAAGCTAGCCAAGTGTGGTGGCACATGCCTGTAGTCCTGGCTACTCAGGAGGCCGAGGTGGGAGGATCGCTTGAACCCAGGAGATTGAGGCTGCAGTGAGCAAGATCCTGCTACTACTACACTTCACCCTGGGTGACAGAGGGAGACCTGTCACACACATACACACACAAAAGTACAAAATTAGTAATTCATCTCAGAGGGACAACAGGGCATATTACAAGAATTACACTGTATATGTGAATGATGAATATATAAATGATCTGTAATTCAAGCCTGCCTTCCTGTAAATTATTTTGAGAACTATGAGGCTTACCTCTTTAGTACAATTAGGTACAGCTAAATAGTGGTTGGGGAAAAGGAGAATTTGGGAAACTTGGCTATAGGAAGACATAGATGTATTGAAAAGGCACTATGTTCACTGTGCTATTTTTTGTTTGAAATGAGTCAATGATGGTCCTGTATTACAAGCAGTACAAACATTTAAACTGGAGGCTTGTTTGTATAGTCAAGGGAAATCTAGGGATGGTGGATCTGTGATTAACTGTTTCAGCTCAGGCAGAAACAAAGAAAATGGAGGAGGGTAAAGGGTCCTATAGTTGGGGATGTGCGGTTAATGTATGGCTAGATATAGATAGATATCTAAATTCAGGTGAAACTCACTGTAATTTTTTACAGAAAAACTCTTTATGTAAATAATTGTTTATAAGATAAATCTTTAAGCTTAAAAAATGAGAGCTATCTAGAGACTAGGTAGACTTACTAAAAAAGATGTCTTGAAAATATAGGTGTTCAATAGCTATTTTATATCTTCCTTACCAATATAGTACTCTGCCCAGTATTTAGAAGATATATCTCTTCCCGAATTCAAAATAGTAAACAGAAGATACATGACTATAAAAGCTGAAACACAACTTGCAACTGAACTAAATTTCGAAAACTACTTCCCCTTCATTTTTAAAGAAAGCTGGCAAGACAATGTCTTCAACTAAATGAGTTGAAATAATTAGCACACCGTAAGGTTTTTTTCTAAAGTCTTATTGCTCCCAAGTCTATTTTCTAGTGACGTTTTGCAGGACCTGCAAGCTGATTAATCTTCCCTAAAATGGGGCTAAGAATCTGAATTCTTCTAGCCCTGACTCCTGGGGCTGACGTGAGTCCTGCTAAAGGGAAGATGAATAATTGAGCTTTTTCACAAATTTTCCAGTTTGAAGAAGAAATATACACAGAGTATGTGTGTTTTAAATCTAAACATGTGAAATATACGTTTTTGTGTGTGTTTTAGAAAGCTGGTGTTTTACGTCTGTTCTAAAAGTAGAAAAATGTGACAACACAATAGAACACTTGTCAGCATGCTTTCTGACATCTTATTTTTTTGTTGTTCGGTGCTACCCTCATAAATATTCTAGGGAATGTGTAATATAAGGGAGGTTTTGGGAAATCCCAGGTGTAGGTTTCAAGTGATTGACCCGCCTCCTACTGTTTTTGTCCTTAACCTGCTATGGATGATCATGATGCTTGACCAGCCTAGGCACTTTTCCTGCCATTGGGGTTCTCTGGCTGGTTTAGTGCAGGGTATACTAAGGATCTGGTTGGCACTGCTGTTTGAGAAGGCACGTGAGCTGTGCTGTCTGGTGACTACTGAGCACTTGAAATGTGACTAGTGCAACTGAGGAAGTGAATTTTTAATTTTATTTGTGATTAATTTAAATTCATATTCAAATAGGTGCATGGCACTAGTGGCTACTGTATTGGACAATGGAGATAGAGAACATTTCCATCATCACAGAAAGTTCTCTTGGACAGCACTGCTCTGGCAATCTCATTCCAAGACTCCCGTTGGCCTGGCACAAATCTCTGAACAAGTCAGCTGTTTCCCCAGCATTCCAATTTATCAGATGGAGGTGGAGTGCACATGCCCTGTGGTTGCCAAGAATATTAATATGTGAACAAAAACACAGTGCAGAGCTTTGTCTCCCAAGGAAAAAAAAAAACTTTTTAAAAATACCATAGAAAACAAATGATGATATTTCTTATAGTAATAACTATTAAAAGACATCTAGTAACTGCTAGCACAGTGGTTTGAGAGAACTTATGCTAATTCATCTTTGAAGGATCTATAATCCATGTCACTTTTTCTATTTAGGTACTTAAAGCTTTCACCAAAACACCCAGAATCAAATACTGCTGGAATGGACATCTTTGCCAAATTCTCTGCATATATCAAGAATTCAAGGCCAGAGGCTAATGAAGGTAAAAAACAAAAAATTGAATTAACATTGCAAAAAAAAACCCCAAACAACAACAAGCTGTTATTATGACAGTGATTATAAATGAGTACTTTAGAGTCCAGCCATTCCCATAAGTAATCAAAACTGTCTTTCAGAGTTGGTCAGAAATTGGATGATAAACTGGAATAAGTCCCTATGTTGCTTTTTTTCCATGTTTCTAGCTAGTAGCACAGTATATAGTAAGTGTGTGATAAAATGCTTCTTGAATGAAATTGATTTCATCTTATTTTCAGAAGTTACTGTGAAGGGAGCTAGGCAAAGAATTAGTGGTGCATCAGAAACAGTGGATTGTGTGGTTGTGGTGGTTTAGCATAGATTGGTCGAGCTTAATTTAAACTGTAACTAAATGTTTATTGTTGAGTGCCTGCAGCCTAAAGTCAGTCTGAGGTTTGTTTGGAGTTGCTTTAAGAGGGTAATTAGACATACTATCCTTCCAAATTTCTCTGCATCTTCAAACTGGAATTTCATTTTCAAGTCGTGTTTTCACGGTAAGAATTGTTTAGGTAGTACAGATGGAGTTTTCTTTTATTTATTAAAGGACACTATTTTTATTATTTTATTCACCAAATGAATGTATAGTGTAGGGAGGTATCTTTGGAAGAGGTTCCATTCAGTGAACCTTGTCTTAACTACAGCATTCAGTAATTTCCTTTTCTCTTCTCTTCGAGATGTTAAACTTAGTTCTTCTCTCTGGGGAAAACTGTGTAGCACACATTAGTGTTTATTTGAAAGTAACGCAATAACCAAAAATGCTAGCTCCTAAAAATATTTATCATAGTTCCAGATAGTTTCCAAGCTTGAGTGGGGTTCTTTTGAGAAGTTTATGTCAGCAAATGAACAAGAATACCAAAGGGGAAAATATCAGTGCTGGTTAAACAAGAATGAATATCTTTTAAAAAAGTGAAATACTTGCTGATTTCCTTATGTTATTTCAGTAGGCAAGTTCCTAAGTTATTCAGGCTATTTTTTATTACTAAATTTTAAAATTGCAACATTTTATAATAATAGTATTGGATTCCAATGTCTTTTGCTCTTGATTTTTGGAATAATACTTAACTGCATGAAATGTTTTTCTACAGTGAAGGGAAAAAAGGGTCTGGTCTGGCTTGTATCTGTTAATAATGTATTCCAGTAGCTGCCATGGTTTGGAAGCAATTTTCTTTAGTAATTGGCTTTTTTTTTTTTTTTTCCTGACTAATGTTTCTGTCTAAGCAATTTATACATTAAGTAAGTGGTTATGTTGGAGCCCCCTCCTTTCCACAGACAGTGTCTTTTCTGTTCTGCCCTTCCTTCATGCGAACTAACTATTCTTTTCATAAAACTACCCTTTTATACCTAGATGCCCCTGCCACATACTTCTTTGAACAATCTTAGTTACAGTTATGTTTTTATTTTTCCATGTGGTTTTTTTGGGAGTTGGAGGGTGGTTAAATTTCTTCTGACACTTGGTGGGGAGGAGAAAGGAATAAAATGTGTTTGCTTCCGCTTTGAGGGATGAGGATGGGGCGGGGTGAGGGCGGGACGTGAATAAAAAGCTTAGAAAGTGACTCATTTAAGTATAACTTTGTATTCTATTTTTTTCCCATCAATTTATTACTATCTTGAGTAGCCACCTACTCTTCCTGTCCTCAGAATGCTATAACCAATAAGAACAAACAACATAATATAATACATGGTACATAATCTAGAAGGCTTTATATTAAATTACCTACTGGTAAATAAAAGTTCCAGTTGCCAAGCAACTTCTCTCCACAGGGACCTGTTGAGGCCATAAGACTTCAGAAAACAATATTTCAAATCACTTTGGAGCTTAACGGGCCCTCCTTATGTATGTTTGCTGCAGGCCTCACATCCGTTTAGTGCAATCAAATGCCTTTAGTAATCCCAGGAAATTAGTGATTCACTTTTTTATTTCCCCCAACCCCCACCCAAATGCTGACAGTTTACACAGATGAATTTGTCATTTTACATGGTAAATCAGAGTAGACAAGTCTGATTAGTTTTACCACCTATTAAATATTTTCAAAATCCAATATGTTTGGACAATTTTAAGACCTTTTAGGACTTAATTCTAAGTAAGGGATTCAATGTCTGAATGCTACAGTTTTGGGCTAGTGAAACTGAAATAGAAGGGCTAGTGGTTAGGTTGGGGTACGAAGTAAACAAGTAAAATGTAAAGAATAAAGGGAGATACTGATGATAGATAGATAACACATATATAATTCTTTTTTTTTTTTTTGAGACGGAGTCTCGCTCTGTCACCAAGCTGGAGTGCAGTGGCGCAATCTCGGCTCACTGCAAGCTCCGCCTCCCGGGTTCACGCCATTCTTCTGCCTCAGCCTCTCTGAGTAGCTGGGACTACAGGCGCCCGCCACCACGCCCGGCTAATTTTTTTGTGTTTTTAGTAGAGACGGGGTTTCACCGTGGTCTCGATCTCCTGACCAATTCTTTTGGTAACACGTTCAAGTTGATTGGGAGTAAAAGTTTATGTAACCATTTAGGCATTCAAAGAGAAGCTCATGGGTAATTTTTTTTGTGGGGATGTATTAGGTATGACTGGTCCCCAGATCTCTTACGTTTTTTTAAGTTCTGTGATGGCATTAGTTGATGTAATTTGCTAAGGTGCCAACTGTGACTAGTCATTGATATTTATAATACTCAGAGACGTGAACTTAGCGTTGTTGAACGTACTCTGAGGCATATTTCATGATGTCCAAATTCCTATTTTTAGATGGAGGCAAGGAATCTAGAGGTTCTGATTAGTTCCTTTTTATTCAGGATCCTCTTCCTTCTCCTCTCCCCACTACTCCCGCCTTTCTCTCTGGAAAAGTGTTGGAAGTCAGAGGATGGTTGTGCATTATTGTAGCAGTAAGCCTGCATTGTATATTGAATTATCTTTAAATACTCATTACCTCTTTCTATTTTCCACTGATGTGTAACTTAGCCTTAAAACTTGTTTGTATAAGGTTACCCTTTATTAAGACTGCGGTAGGTAGCTTGAAAATATAGTTTTATCCATGTCGGTGCTTACAATTTTTAGTCTTTGTTGTAGTCATTGTAAATTATCTTGTTTTTCAATAACAGAAATGCTCTTATTACATTTAATGTTTTCTGCCTTGAATTTTACTCATTCAAATCATAAAATAACAGAGAATACATGATTGTTGAAAAAGTTATAGTATAGAAAGTATAGAAATAAATTTAATAAAACTTAATTGCCCCTCCTTAATCACATTACATGACCTCTTCAACAATTTAGTGTTCTTCTTTTTTTCTATGTAATTTTGCAGACATTTCTGTAAGTATGTATTATGTACATACGTTATGTGGTTATACTTTTCAGTTATACGGTAGAAATGCTTCTATATCAAAATATAGATCTACCTCAACTTTTAGAAATTCTGCTTTTCATTTAACCATTTCCATGTTGATAGACATCTAGATTGTCTCAAGTTTTGGTTTTTTTTTTTTACTATAATAAACAGTGCTGCTGGTGAATGTCCTTGAGCTAGATGCCAAATAGTTCAAGAAGTTTGTGCATTTTAAATTTTGCTCTATTTTGCTAAATTGTTCTCCAAAAGTCTATACCAGTTTATATTCCCACAAACATGAAAGTATTCATTTCCCTACACTTTGGACCCTGGTGTGTGTTAATCTTTGTAATTTTGCTGTGTTCTCTTAGACAAGAAAGGGTGTTTTGACTTTCATAATTAATTTTAAACTGATTTTGTTGCTCTGTTGCACTTAAAAATTTTTTGAGAGCTTTATGAAATAGCTTTTTAGGGATACCAGCATTACTACCTCAGGGGTGTTGGAGAATAATAGTGCTACTTACTAGCTATAAGACAGGGAGCTACTTTGTGATGGCTTGCTACTACCTTCTAGTGGTTAATTTTGACATTTTCTTTATATTTACATACTCCTTTGTGATGGTTAGTCTTGAAAATTGTATTGTGTTTATTGAATGGTGCTATTTAGTACTTTTTGATACCTCTGTGTTTGTTTTATTGGCCATATCTTACATTGATACATATAATTGTATCAAACGAATTCATCATTCTTTGTTTTCATTAATATACCCTTGTTATGACTTTCTTAACTATGAAAAATTACTAACACTCTAGTCAGGTATAGCAATTCGACTTCATCAAAAGTGCTTTGCTAAGTCCAAAATTATAGAAAAAACAGTCATTGTAATGTTATGCTAAACTCAATTTTCTTTTTTAAAAAAATTTATTTAAATGAGACAAAGTCTCGCCACATTGTCCAGGCTGGTCTTGACCTCCTGGACTCAAGCAGTCCACCCAGCTTGGCCTCCCAAAGTGCTGAGATTACAGGCGTGAGCCACTATGCCTTGCACTGAGGAATTCTGTATTATAAACCTTGTAAATTTAGGATATTTTATTTTTATATATATAATTCAGGAAAAACATTAATTTAGAGCAGGTCCAAGGTTAAACATTTGCTCAAAAACTTGTCAAAACACTCAAATAGCATTTGAGACAATAATTCAATGTTTGAATTCAGGCAACATTATCTTCCCCACAGACTGATTCTATTCATTGTAATCTGATCGATTCTATTCATTGTAATCTGATCAAAGAACAAGTCCTTGTACTCTAACATGTTCTTGTTCTGCATTCACTACTTTTATTTTTTTGGCTTTTTGTTTGTTTGTTTTGTTTAAGACAGAGTCTTGCTGTGTTACCCAGTCTGGAGTGCAGTGGCACGATCTCGGCTCACTGCAACCTCCACCTCCCAGGTTCAAGTGATTCTCCTGCCTCAGCCTCCCGAGTGGCTGGGACTACAGGCATGCACCACCATGCCTGGCTAAGTTTTGTATTTTTAGTAGATACGAGGGCTCATCGTGTTGGCCAGGCTGGTCTTGAACTGCTGACCTCAGGTGATCTACCTGCCTTGACTTCCCAAAGTACTGAGATTACAGGTGTGAACCACCACACCCAGCCATGCATTCACTGCCTTTAATAAGAAGCATATTAAATCTTGTTTTACAACCTTGAGATTCTGCTCTCTCCTTTTTCTCTTTTTTCCTCTTAAATATACCCATAAAAAGTGTTTCATCATTTCCTGGAATTCTTACTGACCTAGCTGTTTCTCACATTGTATTCTCTTGTTAATTTGTAAACTTTACATTTCAGCTAACTATATGCATTATTGCTGGCCTGAATGTAATTAATAAGAGTTTATGTTTATTGTTTTGTGTTTTTGATTTTTTATTTTTAAGTGGCTTGTTTCTATGTCACTTCTGTAGTTTCAGTTGAGCTCTGTTAATGTCTCAACTTTATTTTACTGGGTTCCAGTGCCCTCTGCTGGTTATGTTTCCTTTAAGAAATAAGCTAACTTGATCATGGCTATGGCTAGCATGATCCTTTAATAATAAAGTGGGTAGATCTTTGACCTTGTCACTTATCACTTAGGTAACACATTCTCATTTGTTTGATATTTACCTAAGTAAAAAATATTACCGGGTCAGGTGCGGTGGCTTACACCTGTAATCCCAGCACTTGGGGAGGCTGAGGAGGTGGATCGCTTGAAGCCAGGAGTTCGAGACCAGCCTGACCAACATGGCATAACCCCATAACCCCATCTCTACTAAAAATACAAAAACCAGCCAGGCATGATGGCTCACGCTTGTAATCCCAGCTACTCGGGAGGCTGAGGCGGGAGAGTCACTTGAAACCGGGAGGCAGAGGTTGCAGTGAGCTGAGATTGCACCACTGCACTCCAGCCTGGGCAATAGAGTGTGAGAATCTGTCTATAAATTAATTAATTAGTTTTAAAAATGTAGAATTAAATACATAACAATAGTAGCATATAGGACAGAAAGGAGGTTAATGGAGTTCTAAGGTCTTTGCATTATCCTGGAAGTGGCAACAGTTATAATTAAACTTTAATGAGTCAGGGAAACAAAGACTAGAAAAGGCTGTATATTAAGCTAATAGAGGTGGAAATAGAGGAATAATTTTTAAAAATGTAATCCATAGGAAGGTAGGAGAGAAGAAAAGAACACAGAACAGGTGGACAAAGAAGTATATGGCAAATTTAAACCAGAGTTTTTAGTAATGACATTGAATATACATTATTTAAATATTACAAATAAAAAACAAAGTTTACCAACTGGATTAAAAACAATGTTGCTTATGTGCAAGACTGTATCTCTCTCTCTCTCTGTATGAAACACACACATACATACAGGAAATGTGGATCCAGGAAAGCTAAAAATGAAATAATATAAATACTAACCTAAAGAAAGTTGACAAAGCCACACTGACATTGGATGAAGTAGACTTTAAGGAAAGAAGCATTATGAGATAATGAAACATGTTCCAGACTGATTTAAAAAGGTTAATCTACCAGGAAGATAAAATAATTCTAAACTTGTGTTACCAAATAACTAACCTGAAAATATAAGCGAAACTGACAGAACTAAGAGACAGACTAATCCACAGTCATAGTGGGGGATCTTAACTTACCCCCTTAGTAACTGTTAGAATCAACCACAAAAGGAAAAAAATGAGAAGATAAAATTGAACAATAAAGTGAACAAATTTAATCTCATATATGTATATACATATCTCACTGTACTTCAGAATATACTTTTGTTTTTCAAATGCACATGGAACAAAATTGATGGTAAAGCTGGGCCATAAAACAAAGCTAAAAATTTTTCCGAAAAAATGGAAAACGTGGACTGTTTCTCAATCAAAGAAAATATGATAGATATCGATAACAAAAGTACAGCTAGAACTGGGCACAGTGGCTCATGCCTGTAATCCAAGCACTTTGGGAGGCTGAGGTGGGCGGATCACTTGAGCTCAGGAGTTCGAGACCAACTTTGGCAACATAGCTAAACCCTCTGTCTACAAAAAATACAAAAATTTGACAGGTGCAGTGGCATGTGCCTGTAGTCCCAGCTACTCAGGAGGCTGAGGTGGGAGGATCGCTTGAGCCCAGGAGATCGAGGTTGCAATGAGCCGAGATCGTGCCATTGCTCCCCAGCCTGGGTGACAGGAGTGAAACCTTGTCTCAAAAATTAAAAAACAAAAGCTACAGCTAGAAAGTTTCTACATGTTTGAAAATTAACTAGTATATTTCTAAATAATCCACAGATTGAAAAAGAATAAAGTGATGAAAATACAAAATGTCTACGTTTGTGAGATATGGCTAAAACTGTGCTTAGAGGGAGTTTTATAGTTCCAAAAGCGTATATTAGAAAAGAAGAGAGCTAAATATTGGTGAAGTAAAAGTTAGAAATACTAAAGAGCAGAATATAAGGAAGTAGAAAACAAACATGACGTTGAACAAGGAAGCTAAAAGCTGGTTCTTTGCAAAGTCTAACAAATAAAAAAAATTGATAAATCCTTGACAAGAAAAATCAAGAAAAGTGAGAGAAGACAGCAAAAACCAATATTAGAAATAAAAAGGAGGATTGCTACAGAGCTTACATTAAAATGATTTTTGGAGGATATTATGAAAAAATTTATGCTTATAATTATGAAACTATTGGAGAAATTTACAGAAAGTACAGTGTAACAAAATTGACACAAGGAATTAAAAATGTGAATATTCTTATATCATTTAAATTTCGTATAATTAAAAAGAAAACTCCAGATCCAGATGGCTTCACTGTTGAACTCTTCCAAGCATTTGAGGAAGAAGTAAGGTCATACTTGCATATACCTTTCCAGGGAACAGAAAAGAGGGAATACTTTCTAACTTGCTTGTTGAGGGCAGGGAGCCTTGATACCAAAACCATACAGGAACATCAAAAGAAAGGACAATTTCAAGCCAGTCTTTCTTGAATATAGATGCAAAGGTCTGAAACAAAATATGCCAAATTCAGCAACATAACAAAAGGTAATACAACCAAGTTGGGTTTCTCAGAAATGGAAGATTGTTTAAAAATTCAAAAATCTGGCCAGTTGCAGTGACTCATGCCTGCAGTCCCAGCACTTTGGGAGGACAAGGCAGGCCGATCACCTGAGGTCGGGAGTTTGAGATTAGCCTGGCTAACATGGTGAAACCCCGTCTTCTCCGCAGACTCTTCCTCCTACCTATCCTTTAAATGATGTTCCTTAGGGCTTTCTCTAGGCCCTCTGCTTCTCCTTTACTCCATGGTTTGAGTGTTCATTTATGTTCTCATAACTTCTAAACACATTGCTCCAGCTCAGTTTGTGACACTTGAAACCGTATTTGTCTGTCTCTTGGACATCTCTACTCACATGTCTTACAGGCATCTCAAACCCAGCATATTAACTGAACTCATCTCCATAGCCCCTAAATCTGTTTCTCCTTGGGAAGGTAAATGGCTCAGTAAATGACACCAGCATTCACCCTGGGAGTCTTTAATTTGTTGACCAGCTTCTCTATACTACCCTCTGTCCCCAAGATCTAAACTCTCTGAGGATAGGAACCTATTATGTTTTATTCAACACTGAATTTAACAATCCTTAGAATAAGACTTGGCAGGTAGGAGGGGCTCAATTATATTTTGTCGAATGCATCTACCCCCCTTTCTCATATTCACTTTGGTTTCTGAACTCTGTTAGTTTTTATTTCCTAAAATCTATTCATTCCTTTTTATGCCTATAGCCCCTTGCCTAACTGAGACTACCATCTATTACGTGGACTACTATGAAGGGACCAAGTGTTGAGTGGGTGGCTGTAATTTGGAAGAAGAGGTTTGGGGTTAGGACATACATACATTGCTGGTAACATATCTAAGATGCAGCATGTAAGCCTTTACCTTTTTCCTTAAAGGACACAACTGAATTCAGACTTAAAACTACATGGTTTGCCACCTCATGATATTTAACTTTCTTTTACGGCCAGTTACCACAATCATCTGTGTAAGTTCATCTATTCTGAGAGTGAGGGGGAAGGTGGATTGGAAGTAAAGGATAAGAAAGGATAATAGAAGATCTGTTTGTTGTTATTCCATATTTTTAATGACATTCCCACCCCCTTTCTGCTGAGGGCCACTAACCTTGACTTTCCAGATATACAGTGGTGCTCTGTCCCACTTTAATGAATGCCATAAAAAACACGGAATAACAATAGACAAATCTTCTATTATCCTTTCTTCTGAATCATGACAATCAGAATCATGACAATCAGAGCATCTTAATCTATTTGGTTAAAGAGGCTCCCGTTCAGTATTGTAAATTGAACTCTTTAATCTGACTTTTGTGTTTTTTGTATAAGATAGTACTATTCTTGGCTTCCTGTGAATTATAAGATAGTTTTGAAAATCTCAGGTTTTCTGTTTGGATTGTTTGAATTGGTATTTCTTAACACATTTCTTGCTGATAAATCAAAATATTCCTGGGGGAGCAGAAATTAAAAATGAGGGCAAGAATCTGTCTCTAAGATTTTTTTAATCCCTAGATTTGAATTAGTATGGTTGCCTTTTCTCATCCATTTTTCCAGTTTAAACGTCAAATGTGTTGGACCATTTATGTTCATGTGTGGGACATTTAGTTGTTAGCAAGTTGTGGTTTTTTTTTGTTTTTTCTTTTTGAGGCGGAGTCTCGCTCTTTTGCCCAGGCTGGAGTGCAGTGGTGCTATCTCAGCTCACTGCAAGCTCCACCTCCCGGGTTCACGCCATTCTCCTGGCCCAGCCTCCTGAGTAGCTGGGACTACAGGCGCCCGCCACCACGCCTGGCTAATTTTTTGTATTTTTAGTAGAGATGGGGTTTCACCGTGTTAGCCAGGATGGTCTCGATCTCCTGACCTCGTGATCCGCCCGTCTCGGCCTCCCAAAGTGCTGGGATTACAGGCGTGAGCCACCGCGCCCGGCCAGTTGTTAGCAAGTTTTTACAAATACCACTGCCCGACATTATTATGCTTATTTATTCTTTTACCTGAACAAACTTGTTTCATCCCTTGCCCCACATAATTAAGCTCTAGGAGAGCAGGAGCCTTGTCTGTTTTGTTCTACAGGACCTTGTGTCAGAGTAAACATTTTTAAACAGTTATTGACTCAGAGTCATGCTTCTACTTGGGGACTTGAGTGGTTCTCCTTCTTACAGTATTCTCATCTTTTTTCCCCCCCCCCCCCCCCCCCCCCCCCAAGCACTGGAGAGGGGTCTCCTGAAAACTCTGCAGAAACTGGATGAATATCTGAATTCTCCTCTCCCTGATGAAATTGATGAGAATAGTATGGAGGACATAAAGTTTTCTACACGTAAATTTCTGGATGGCAATGAAATGACATTAGCTGATTGCAACCTGCTGCCCAAACTGCATATTGTCAAGGTAGGTCTGCAGGGGGGATGTCGCATTGCCATCACCTTGTATTGTATTTACTAAAGTGGCATTTCCTTTGTGCTCAAAACATTGCTGATCTTATATGACTAGTTGTTTAATTCAATGCAGTTTAGGCAATAGTTGAAGCACCCTAGAGTTAGTTAAATGGAAAATTATGTCTTAAAATTGAGGAATATAAGAAAGATGAATTTTTTTTCTCTGTGACTGCATAAAAATTCAAAGATACAATGCGTGACTTTGAATTGGAGTTTGCCACACTGACTTCTGTTGTCAAATTCTGTTCTGTGATCACACCTGGCTTTCTCTATTCAAGGCAAAAAGTATTGAGCATTTATAATATGAGACACTGGGCTGGGCACATTGTTAAATATAATAATAAGTGCTAGTTGTAAACAATAATAAAAACAGATCTAAAATAGTGTATGTGTGTTGAGAAGTATTTTCCAGTGATTATACTTGGCTATCTTTCTGGGTGTCCAAGGCAGTTATTTGCAGTCACTGTCACACTTCTAAATCCCTGGTGTAGCTTGCAGTCTTGGTCATTATTTAAAACTCTAGTTAGAATGATGGTGACGGACTTCTTTTCAAATAGAAGCAGTTCTCAAAGATTTAGAGCATTAATTATTTGCTCCAAAATCAGAGATAGGTCTGGTTTACAAGACATGGAAAATAAGTCTGTTAACTTTTGATCTCTTTGTATTTCAGGTGGTGGCCAAAAAATATCGCAACTTTGATATTCCAAAAGAAATGACTGGCATCTGGAGATACCTAACTAATGCATACAGTAGGGACGAGTTCACCAATACCTGTCCCAGTGATAAGGAGGTTGAAATAGCATATAGTGACGTAGCCAAAAGACTCACCAAGTAAAATCGCGTTTATAAAAGAGATGTCTTCATGTCTTCCCCTAAGAATATGCTTTTCCTAACAGGCTACTCCTTCCTATAGAGCAGAAATTGTATTTTGCACGAACATGCAGTTATTGAAGATTAGGATCAAGGATAGACAAGGTATAGTAGTTATCTTAAAATATACACTCCTAAGCAGTATTATTTTAAAATCCTTTTACCCTGGCTACCTCCCCTACCTGGGTTCCCCTCTCTTTAATTTGGAGACACTCCACCACAAACTTTTCACTTTAGAGGTAGCTTGCCATCTCTCAGGAGCCCTCACCATTGTGTCCATTCACTGTGTATAGATGGCAGAACTTTTGAGGTGCAATGTTTAATTGTTAAAAATAGTAGCCATGACTTTATCAGGCAGCCCCAAACTGGTGCATAATGCAGGTACAAGGAATATTTATGTATTTTTTGGAATTTTTAGTAATATTTAGTAAGAGTATATGAAAGGATTGCTACTGTATCAGAAATATTGTTTCAATTTAGTCTATCCTGGATATGTACTAACGAATATTACCACCAGAGAAGAGAGCTTTCTACAAACGTCACTACAGATTTTGCTATATTGCTTTGTAGATAGATTTTTACTTTTGCCTAAAAGCATTTATCCTTCATACCAGTTGTAACATCTGACACCATGTAGAAGCTAAAAGTTTAGAGGGAGTGAGGGTTTTCTCAAGACCTTCCTCAAGCATTTTATCTTTATAAGAGAAACTGATGGGCACCTGATACTCTGTCTAAATACGTTTGTTATATGTGTTTTGCCCTGTGCCATTCATTTAGAACTTTATTGCTTTCTTTATTTTAAAAAGCTTGTTTTTAGGTAATCATAGAGCTTGCTATTTGTACATCTTTTGAGCAACACTACATAACTGATTTTTAGTCGACTTAGCTATAGCAGTACAATGATTAGTAATGTAAAAATTAACACAGAAATTAACCTAAGAAATGAAGGGTGGGTTTGTCAAAATACCAAGTAAATTTTTGTTTCTAAAGTACATTTAATGTAGATGACCTAAAGAATGCATTATCCAGCCTATATAAAAAAAAAGGTAAAACACAGGTCACCAATTTTCTCATTTCACCCCATTTACCTTATATAGAGGATTGTTTATTCTTTTGGGACTAAGTTATAGTTATGGTGAGTGTGTATTTACTGTAGTTTTGCCTAATCTCACTCATTGCACTTCCTGGAGTTATATTTTCCAACAGCCATGTTGAGGAATAGCACTCTGCATGTTTTTGTTTTGTTTTTCGGGGTTTTTTTTAATTGAAGCCCTAAACCAGGAATTATTTGTGCTCTAACAAGGGAGGATGAACTTGCTGAAAATAAAACTTTGCTATGTATTTACTCTTTTTTAAAAGACAAAAACAAAACCAGACTTTCTACGTACTACTCCAAAGACTGTGATTGTGACTATAACACATTTTTGGTAATTTTTTTATACCTAATTTGTATAGGAAGTGCTATTTCTCATAGGCTGTTTCTTGAAATTTTGTTTATTGCTTTAAAATGGCAGTGTTTCTCCCACTTTGATATGCTAACATTTAGTAAGCACTGGCTTTATGAAAGCAGCTTTTTATAAGTGTACTGCATTTTTGGAACCTAATGTTAATTAGCTTAGTATGAAAGATAAGAAAATCTCCATGTTGTATCCATTTGGTTCAGGGAGATTCTTTGCCTTACCTTTCTTAGAACTCTTTATTGCTTATCAAAAGTTTGAGTACCCGCTTGGTTTTTTTTGGTAATTAAATATTGTATGATTTATCTGGTTCAAGGAAGATGCACTATTCAGTTATCTATTGAGAAATTATTTTGCAGTGGTTTTAGTGGGTGAAAGTGTCCCATCTGCACCAGTACACAGGCAGGCATTATCACTCTTCACCTACTTTTTAAATAGTGGCAACTTGGGATTCATTCTGGTGATTCTGAACCTTGCCTCATAGCTTAAAGTATAAAAAAGATTCAAGAGCAGTGAGGTTTGTTCTTTCCAGTGAATGGTGGACTGAGTGGTGCGGGGTGGAGGGCTAACAGAGGAAAGAGCTCCATTCTTCAGAATACAGTGATGAAAATTCATTTTGAAACTAAAATATTTTCATTTTGGATATTCTCCTGTTTTTATTAACCCAGTGATTACACTTGGCCATCCCTCTAAATGTTCGAGGAAGGCATGTCTATTGTGATTTTGATGAAGACAGAATTACTTTTCTCTGTAGAAAGACAGATACCACTTTATCAGGGAAGTTAGTCAAATGAAATGGAAATTGGTAAATGGACAAAAGCTAGCTAGTAAAAAGGACGATCCAGCAACATGCTTTAACCCCATTGTATGTTTGTGGAAAGAGCATAGTTTAACATCTTGAGAAATTTGGGACATAAAAGTTTTCTTTTTTTTTTTCTCTTTTTTTTTTTTTTTTCTTTTTTTAGACAAACAGCTTTATTTGAAAGACGGGGGACAGCTAAGTTCCCCCGACCCCGCGGTCCTGGCGACGTCGGTCTCAGGCGTGGGAGGACCAGTGTCCTGCGGAGAAAAAACAGGGTTAGGAGTATGCAGTCATGGGGTCAGGAGTCAGGGGCCAGACTTCGCGAGCGGCCGCACCCAGTGGGGAGGCCGCGGCGCCTGTCGGGGCCTGGGTTTCACCGCCACACATGGGGCAGCGCGCGGTGAGCTGAGGCCCCCGGAGGCTCTGGGCGCCGAATCTCACCCGCAGCCACGGCCAAAGCCGGGGGTGATTTTCAACCAACGCCGGAAAAGTTTTCATGGTAGACAGTTGATGCAGTATATGAATTGACATAATGGAAATAATCTGATTTTATTTTTACAACTAACGAATCCATTCCCCTTCATTTAAACACCTTTTGTGTTTTACTGAGGAGGTTTTAGTGAGGAGATTGGAGTCTGAATGGACCTGTTTTCCAAGAGATTCTGAGAAATTTTTGTATTCAACAGTTGGAAAGCTCTCTATTCTAGTTGATAAAACTTCCCTTTTTTGATGTAGATGCAGATTATTCTATACAGTTCTGTTGTCTTTTACTAGGACTGTTAACTTTTGTGATAAAATTCAAATAAGATTTTATTTCTTGGTAATTTTGGCTTTCGCAGTTTATCTTTAAATCCTTGAGCAATCTGTATACAATTAAGAGATTTCTGACATTTATTCTTACACTAAGTGGATCAACTCTAGGATTTAGGCATGTTAACTTTACTTCTGTTGTGTTTTGAATCTCTCCAGAGTTGCATGTAGATAGCATTTATTTCTGTGCACTTAAATCCATTTAGAAAATAACTACAAAGTAAAAATGTAGAGGAAATAGAAATGTATTTTTTCATGAACATTTTGATACAAATTTCATCATTTAATGATTCACCAATTTCTTGCATTAATTTGAATTTAAGCATTTAATTCAAAGAGAGGGGAGCATTCGTTATTGATATATGTGGGCTTTTAAAAACTCCATCCTTTATAAATAGTCAAAGTTTGGGCCACACAAAGTATATTTTTATCATGGAAAAATTTCAACTCCTCAAGCCGTAATGTTGAACAGAATTGGAGTATTTTCTTTATAATTTCTTGAACAGGCAAATGAAAGCTTATTATAGAATATGCATGTATTTTCTTTTCTCTTTGGAACATCAACACCAGTATATTGCTGGCAGCTATTGTATTAAAAAATAAAGTATATTTTCACTATCATAAGGGATTCTTTTTTCCCCCCTCATGAAAATAAACAACAATTTGAGGTAAAAGTGTTTTGAGACTAGCATTTTTTTTCTGTAGGTGATTCAGCACATTTAATAGGTTAAAGGAGAAAAACCTTAGGATCATTTCAATAGGTACGGAAAATAACGTGATTAAAATATTCATGTTACTCATAGCAAAATAGGTAACTTTTTTTTTTTTAACCTGATAAAGACTTTTATTGAGAACCTATAGCAAATGAAACAGAAGTGATCCAGTTAAAAGTCAAGAATAAGAGAAGGTTGTCCTCTATCACAGCTACTATCCAGCTACCTTAACAGCTACTTTATTTAGAGATATCCTAGCCAATGCAGTAACATCAGTGAAAGGAATAAGGAATGGAAAAGAAGCAACAAAATGACTGCCCTTTGCAGGTAATGATGATGTTAATGGTGTCTATGTGTATAAAATCCAAAATAACTTACAAATACTAAAAATAATTCAGCTGGATTTCTAGTTGCAAGATCGAGTGACAAAATTTAATATAACTACTATATACAAATAGTAAGCACATTGAAAGCCAATAGAGAAATTGGTAACATTGTTTTTTTTCTGGAGGAGAATTGGGTGCCTGAGGTAAAGGGGTGGGAAATTATCGATGTATACTTTTAAGTTTTCCGAAATTGGTAAATATATTACCTATTCTAATAAAAAGTGCTTTAAAAAAAAGAATAAAGAGATCTCTAAGTGATTGAGGATCAAATCAAACAATGTGCAATTGCTAGCCAAGCATGGTGGCTCATACCTGTAATCCCAGCACTTAGGGAGGCCAAGGTGGGAGGATTACATGAGGCCAGGAGTTCAAAACCAGTCTGGGCAATACAGCAAGACCCTGTCTCTACAGAGGGAAAAAAAAAAAAAAAGCCAACTGTGGTAGCATGAGTCTGTAGTCCTAGCTACTCAGGAGGTGGGGAAGGAGGATCTCTTGAGCCCGGGAGTTTGAGGATGTAGTGAACTATGGTTGTGCCACTGTACTCCAGCCTGGGTGACAGAGCAAGACCCTGTATCTTTTTTTTTTTTTTTAAGTGCAATTTCTTTGTGGAGAAAAGTACAAGACATTATTGAAAGGCCTACTAGAAATTTGTTGAGTGGATAAGCATACCATATTCATGGATGGAGAGCTCAAAAGCATGAAAATTTAAATTCTGACTACTTATAAATATATTTGCCAACAATATCCTAACAGGTGTTTTTGGAAACTAGATAAATGGATTCAAAAATTCATGTGGAAGAGTTATGCCCCCAAATAGCCAACATATATTTGAAGATGGGGAAAGAGAACTTGTCTGACAAGATATCAAGACTTAATAAAAACTTACAGTAATTGATGGGTAGGATATAGGTCACAGCAACACAATACTACTGCTGCAGCAACCATAAAAAACTATTAAAACACCAAAACAGGCCAGGTGTGGTGGCTCAAATCCCAGCACTTTGGGAGGCCAAGGCAGGCGGAGTCACCTGAGGTCAGGAGTTTGAGAGCAGCCTGGTCAACATGATGAAACCCTGACTCTACTAAAAATACAAAAAATATATAACAATAGTTGATGGAAGGAAGGTAAGTGGAGTTAAGTACTTGTAAGATTCTTACATTATTTGGGAAGTGGTGAAAGTACCAATTTAACAAAATGATAATAAATCATGGATAAATATCACAGTTTCTAGGGTAACTACTAAAAGAACTACAAGAATAAATAACTTAAAAATCTAAGACTCAAGGAGGAAATGGAAGTTTTAAAAAATGCAAAAGAAAGGACAGGAGGATCAAATGAACAAAAGATAGGAGAAATTGGAAAAATAGCGAAAGGTTAACTGTAAATCCAATACTGTTAGTAAATTTATGAAATGTAAATGGGCTGAACAATGTTAAGTGTCAAACTGGATAAAAAATCAAAACCCAATATATGCTATTTACAAGAGACAAATATATGGGCCCAGAAGGGTGAAATTAAAGAATGGAATAGTTAATTCATTGACACAGTAAATAAAAAGAAAGAAGATGTGACTATCATACAAAGTAGGTTTTGAGGCAACAAATGTTACTGGAGATGAAAAAGGATGTGTTACAATATAGGACGTTGATAATCATGAACAGTTTATTCACTATGAAAATGTAACAGTCCTAAATTTCTGTGTATCTAATAACACCTTTAAATAAAATAAAAATCGACTAAGCTAAAAGGAGAGAAATGTCTGCAATTGTGAGGACAAATTCATCCTCATAATTGGAGATTCTTAACATAGCTCTCAGTAACTGATAGAACAAGGAGGAAAACACGTGCGTGTGCACATACGTACACACATAGGAATAGCAGAAGAGAGAATAACACAACCACGTGACCTAATGGATGCATATGGAATGCTATATCCAACTGCAGAATGTACATTCTTTTCAGGTATATGTGGAACTTTTAGTGAAACAGACCTTATGCCGACCCATAAAACAAGCCTCAATAAATTTCAAAGGAACGAAAAACAAAATACGTTTTCTGACCACAGTGGAATTAAACTAGAAATAAATAGTTGAAAGATACCAAGACAATCCCCAGAATAAGGAACTACTTACAGTAGCCTACAACCCATGCTGAATATTTTTTTTTTTCTTGACAGAGTCTCACTCTACTGCCCAGGCTGGAGTGCAATGGCATGATCTTGGCTCACTGCAGCCTCTGCCTCCCAGGTCCAAGTGATTTTCCTGCCTCAGCCTCCCTAAGTAGCTGGGATTACAGGCGCCCGTCACCACGCCCTGCTAATTTTTGTATTTTTACAAATACAAAATTGTAACCTGTTGGCCAGGTTGGTCTCGAACTCCTAACCTCAAGTGATCCACCTGCCTTGGCCTCCGACAGTGCTGGGATTACAGGCGTGAGCCACCACATCCTGCCTGAAAATCTAAATTTTTAAATTTAACACACGTGTTTATTATATACCAGGAACTATTCTAAACACTTTACATATATTAGTCTCTTTAACAATCCTATGAGATAGAGACTATTATTCTCATTTTATGGATGAGGAAACTGAGGCATGTGGAGGTTAAGAAACTTGCTCAAGGCCTGGGAAACAAAGCAGGACCCCGTCTCTACAAAAAAAAAAAAAAAAAAAAAAAATTAAAATTAGCAGAGTATGGTGGTGAGAGTCTCTAGTCCTAGCTACATGGGAGGCTGGGGCAGGAGGATCGTTTGAGCCCAGGAGTTCGAGGTTGCAGTGAACTATGATCGTGTCATTGCACTCCACTCCAGCCTGGGCAACAGAGCAAGATCTTGTCTCTAAATAAGAAAAGAAACTTGCTCAAAATCCCACAGCTAGTAAATGACAGTCAAAGTTAGGCAGTATAGCAATATGCAGATAGTGCTCAGCGATCTTTAAAAGTGTGTCTGTTTTCCTCCTTAAAAGAGGTAGTTGGTTGCCAGGTAAGCAGAGGTCCAGCTGGAACATATAGATTCTTAAAAAAAAAAAAAAAAAAAAAAAAAAAAAAAAAATAGGGACAGGATTCTGGCTCTGTTGCCCAGGCTGGTGTCAAGCCCCTGGCCTCAAGCAATCCTCTTGTCACAGCCTCCGGAAGTGTTGGGATTTCAGGCGTGAGCCACCGCGCCCGGCCAAGAGCACATTTGGCTGGTTTGTCCTGAGGGGCAGATCTCTCGCACCAAGCAGGAGGTAGAGGTCCCGGGCCCAGAGGGGCCCTGCATCCCCCACCTCCTGCTGCGAGAGGCATCAGCCGGCCTTGTCCCTCACCACTCGGGTGCGGTTCCGAAGTGGCCAGCAGGGGCCGCGGTTCCCCTCCTTTCGGCGCCATTTCTGCAAGCAGGGCTGGGACAACTGCAGGACCTCGTCAGTTTGGGGAGCTGCCAGACCCGATCAGTAGCGTTGTCGGCTTCCTTCCTCTTTATCAGATCTGTTGGGGCTGCTGCGCGCTGCGAAGGCGCCTCCGGCCTCCTTCCCTCCTTCCTGTGTCGAACGGACGCTCCCCGGCGCCGCTGCGAACCCACACCTCCGCGCACCGACACCTCCGCGCCTCCCCCGGCTGGGCAGGGCAGGGACCCGCTCACACCCTAGTGGGGTGGGGTGGGAAGTGCCAGCGGTCTGGGTGTGACGGAGCCAGCGAATGTCCACGCGAGGTCAGGTCGCACGTGGGCCTCGATGTTGGCACTTCTGCACGTCCCTGGTTCTCGGCCGGCCACTGGCAGCTAGAGGAAGCGCTTCGCCCGCGGAACCACAGGGCTGGGCGGCGGTTGAGTCGCGGCAGGGCGAGGGCTTCGCTGCGGTTGGCCCCGAGCGGCGTCCCTCCCCCGGGGGCCCCCGATCACTGCCTGGGGACTCGAGAGCGCCCCCGCCGCTGCGCCAGGCGCCAGTTCCCCGCTTCTGAGAGCGTGCGCGGGAGCCCGAGCGAGCCCTCCTGGACGCCCGGCACAGGCCGGAGCGCCGACCGCGGGAGGGACTGCCTGGGCACCAGAAAAAGAGGCCACGGTTCCAGGCGGGGCGGTCCCGGCTCTGCTGACTCGGAAGGGCCTCACTTCCCTGCCAGAAGAAGCGGCACCCATCCATGGGGAGGGACGGCCTCGGGACATCCTTTGGGGAAGCCAGTGACACATTTCTGATCCAATTTTTTATAAAATAAGAAGTAGATAAACCTCAGTTTCTTCCTGTGTTTCCTTTCTCTAATTTCCTCAGTCAGATAATAATTTTCATTAAACTCGATGTACCAGTTATTGTGCTAAAGTTTTTAAAATGTTTCAAGTCTTTTCATATTCTCAACAGTCTATTAGAGAAGGGACTATTCTTGTCCCCATTGTTTTATATAAAGAAACTTAAACCCAGAGAGGTTAAATAATTTGCCCAAGATCACACCAGGAACCGATAGAGGTCATCTGGCTCCAGAGCTTAACTTCGCACTGGGTTGGTTGCTGTCACCTCCCCTGTGCAGGGTTTAAGGAGACTCGAGGAGGCTGGTTTCTTTTTTCCTTTTCTCCTCTTCTCCTCTTCTCTCTTCTCTTCTCTTCTCTCTTCTCTCTTCTCTTCTCCCCTCTTCCCCCCTCTTCTCCCCCCCTTCCCTCCTTTCTCTCTCTCTCTTTCTTTTCTCTTTTATTTTTTATTTTCTTTTCACAGGCTTTCACTCCCATCGCCCAGACTGGACTGCAGTGGTGCAATCTTGGCTCACTGTGTCCTTCAGGGAAGCTGATTTCTTAGCCCAGCTGTGGAACCGCCCAGAGCTCCCTAGCTACCCAGGTGTACTCCTCCTTCTTCTCCTCCTCCTCCTCTTCTCCGCCTCCTCCTCCTCCTTCTCTCTTTTTAATTTTTTTAGAAACAGTGTCAAGCAATCCTCCTGCCTCAGCCTCCTGAGTAGCTGGCACTACAGGCACGTGCCACCCCAAGTGGCCTTTTCCAGCAGGAAGTTTAGGAGCCTAATGAGCACAATGCAAGCAGAACCAAATGGTTCCAATACCACGCACCAAGTGCATTGGCACCACATTTCTGGGTAAAAGGGTCCTGCTTGGCAGGGGGACTTTGAGGGGTCAGGGAGGGCAAAAGGGGCCTCTCTCCCTCCTTGGCTCAGAGATGTTCATGCAACTCCCTGCCGTCTGCAGAGGTCACTGTAAGCCAGCAGACTCATTCTCACGTGGCTGAATGCAGGTTTCCCAATCAAGGAAGGGGCAAGAGGAGAAAAGCCCAGGGCCCTCTCCATTCCCTTCCTTCATAGACATGCTTTTAAAAAATGATTTAAAGGCTGGGCACGGAGGCTCATGCCTGTAGTCTCAGCTGCTTGGGAGGCTGAAGTGGGAGGATCGCTTGAGCTCAAGAGGTCAAGGCTGGAGTGAACTAGGTTCACTGTGCTTCAGCCTGGACCACAGAGTGAGACTCTTGTCTCCAAAAAAAAAAAAAAAGAAAAAAGAAAGAAAGAAAAAAGATTTAATCTCATCTCTTAAATAATTTACTGCGGAATTGCTGCTAATCTTTACAGATCTTCCAAGAATTCTATGGTTTATGCCAGCATCATGAGTTTGCCCCTTACTATTTATTTATTTTTGGTCAGAAAATGTAAATAAATGTAAAAAATGTACATAAAGTGAAGCCCAAATCACTGGTGCACAGTATCGATTTGATTATCAATAGAGATTTTTTGTTGTTCAATCTGCGGTGTTCTAAAGTTACCTTACTTGAAATTCTAAGCCAGCTTGCATTATCAGATTTTTTTAGAAACCTTGATGACATCAAGCTGGAAATATTCCAGGACCCTCGTCTCATTGAAGAAAGAGCTAAGGATGAGTGACTCACCCAAGGCTCTGTTGGTTGCAGAATGGGGGCTCCTTGGACCAGACAGTGTGTTTAGCATAAACATATGATGGCAACTAGGCTGGGACAGAATTGCTACTAGAATGACATCTTTATCCCCTCTTGTTGGCTTTCAGGGAGTTCCCTGACTTCCTAAGGAATGAGCTTAACAAATAATCCTTGGCAACCAGAATGTTGATCTCATGTTTAAAAATATATTTATCTAATGTTAAAACACACACACTTAACTATATGGCATGCTCTATTCATTAAAAAATAATACTATTGAATGCCTCCCGGGTGCAAGGCCTTGGCTGGATGTGAATTAATGAAGACATGTGATTTCTGCCTTTAAGAGGCTTCCAGGATCACAAGGGAGAAAAGACATGAACACAAATAACTGGGCCATAAAAGCAGAAGGTGAGAAACGATTCTCAAGAGACTAAAAGTACTATTTATTCATCCATTCACAAAAATTTATTGAACCTACTTTATGAAGATTCATGAAGGGAACTTTTCACTAGGAAAATCAAAAGGATATCAGGGAGGATTTTTTTTTTTTTTGTACAGGTTTTGAATTGTTTAAGTGATTATCAAAGCAATTCTCATTGTACAAGTTTTGGAAAGTACAGAAAAGAGTAAAGAAACACATACGCAAATTTCCCCCAAATTTACCACCCAGAGACAACTATTTATAGTGTGTTTTCCAGCCCATTTGGCGAGAATTTTTTTTTTCCTTTAAGAATTTTAGAGCTTAATTTCTATTACAAATCCGTTATACCACAAGCATTTTCCCACATCATCTGGAACTCTTGATTTTTTTTTTTTTTTTTTTTTTTTTTTTTTTTTGAGACAGAGTCTTGCTCTATTGCCTAGGCTGGAGTGCAGTAGTGAAATCTTGGCTCACTGCAGCCTCAACCTCCTGGGCTCCTGCAGTCCTCCCCCTTCACCCTCCCGGCTAGGTGGGACTACAAGCATGCACCACCATGCCCAGATAATTTTTGTATTTTTTTGTAGAAACGAGGTTTCTCTATGTTGCCCAGGCTGGCCTCAAACCCCTGAGCTCAAACGATATGCCCACCTTGGCCTCCCAAAATGCTGGGATTACAGGTGTAAGACACCGCACCTGGCCTCTCTTGATTATTTTAAGGCTATTTGCCTGACGTTTTCAATCACAAGGACCCATCATAATCACCTCACTCATTCCCGACTGTAGGACGTCGAGGTTGTTTCCGGCTTTTAATCACCACACATTTATGTTGCAGTGGACATCTCTGTACATACCGCTTTGACTGTACTTCAACTTCTAAGTTTCAGAGGAAATAATTGGAAATATGAACATTTTTAAGGAGAATGATAAATATCACCAAAGTATTTGCCAGAGTTTCTAAGGAAATGTTAAAAAAAAAAAAGTGGATGAAAGGTAGGAACATGTTCAGGCTTTTGATAAATCTCACCAAATGGCTTGCAAAAATACTTCATTAGTTTACACACCCCCAGTGCCTGTGCAAATGCCATCTTCTTACACTTCGGCTAACAGAGAGCAGTATCTTTGCTGACTTAATGTTATTTCATTGCTATTTTGCATTTTTTTTGGCCCTTAGATTAAACATTCTCCCCCACGCCACTCCCTGCCAATATTTATTGGCCATTTGTATTTGTGTTTTATTGTTGATGTCCTTTACCCTTTTATTCATGGACACTTTTGTCTTTTTTAATCCATTTATGTAAGCTCTGTATAAATTAAGGATTCTAACCATCTGTTTGTGGCATTTCTGCAAGCTTGTTCCCGGTTGTTTGCGTTTTAATTTTGCTTGTATTTTTTCATCATACTAGAGGTTTTTATTTTTATGTGACACAGATCTGGCAAACATTTCCCTTGTGGCTTCTTCCACGGCTTTGAAGCTTAGAAAGCCCTTCACCCTGTAAAGACCAGTTGGTGAAGGGAGTTCCCAGGTGAAGGGTACAATGGGGTCTTGGCCTGGAAGCTGAAGGAGACACTGTCTTGGGTACATGGTGAGTTGAACCTGCACTTTCGGGCCCAGTCAGAGACACCTTTTAAGACTGTGCTGGCCGGGCATGGTGGCTCACACCTGTAATCTCAGCACTTTGGGAGGCTGAGGCAGGCATATCATGAGGTCAGGAGTTCGAGACCAGCCTGGCCAAAATAGTGAAACCTCGTCTCTACTAAATATGCAAAAATTAGCCAAGCATGGTGGCACACGCCTCTAGTCCCAGCTACTTGGGAGGCTGAGGCAGAATTGCTTGAAAGTGGGAGGCGGAGGTTGCATTGAGCCGAGATCATACCACTGCACTCCAGCCTGGGCAACAGAGCGAGACTCCATCTCAAAAAAAAAAAAAAAAAAAGACTGTGCTGTGGGGTCACAAGCTGGGGGAGCCACTGAAGATTTTCGAGCAAGATGATGACATATGGGAGGGGATGCTAAACACAGATTCTACATCTTCACAATGATACGTGAATATTGGAATGTTTTATTTCTCACAAGAACTACATGGGACTTCTTCTGGATAGCTATTATGGGAAATCCAGAGTTCATTGCTCAGTGAAACTGAAGAATTCTCCCATATTTCTTGAGTCTGCAGCTGTTGTTTGGGGATTTTATTTTATTTTTTTAATAGAGACTGGGTCTTGCTATGTTGACTAGGTTGATCTTGAACTCCTGGGCTCAAGTGAGTCTCCACCCAAAGTGCTGGAATTACTGGCATGAGCCACCACGCCTGGCCTCTTTGGGGATTTGAGCGTGGTGTTTCTGCTTTGATTCTATCAGCACCAGGAAGGATCCTCCAGGCCCACACATTTCCTTCTTACTTTGCAGCAAATTGATACTTGCTGCTTGTTTGCCCATCATGTCGCCGACACCTTCTCTCCCCGCTTGGCGTGGCTTCCCTCCAAGCCTGGCTGAACCGCGAGCGTGGCGAGTAGACCTCCACTTTTCTGTCTTAAGGAAAATGGTAGTTTCAATAACTGATTCTGCTAGAGAAACCACACTTGAACAATTTGTAAAATCTCTGGGAAGGAGTTATTCTGGGTGGCCAATTTTTTGGTGAATAAAAAGCATATTCCTTCGAGGTCTATATTTTACTTTTTGGTTAGACACTATGTGGAAATGTAGGATACCTCTAGGCCCTTTTTTCATTCTCTTTGACAATAATACATTCTTCAATGAAATACTTAAAAGCTACCCAGAATCCTTGCCTCCCAACACAAACATTCCGTTTGTTTCTGTCCTGCCTTCCATGTGCGTGTGCATTTCACGGGGCTGCAAATCATTGTACGGACTCTCCTGTGGTTCTGCCGGTTTCACTGACAAAAGCCTGATTATGTGTGTCTAGATTTTATACAGTGAGCATAAAATGATAATTTAAGAACATTTTTATTGAAATACACAATATGTAAATATTTAAAACTTTTTTATTGGGATACACAGTAGTCTGTACACAGCACACACAGAATAGTGCACAAATCCTAAATGTACAGCTCTGTTAGAATTTTTTTTTTTTTGAAAGAGTCTCACTCTGTCACCTAGGCTGGAGTGCATTGGCGCAATCTCACCTCACCTCAACCTCCACCTCCTGGGTTCAAGCAATTATCCTGCGTTCAAGCAATTCTCCTGCCTCAGCCTCCCAAGTAGCTGGGATTACAGGCACCCACCACTATGCCCAGCTAATTTTTGTATTTTTACTAGAGACGGGGTTTCACCATGTTGGCCAGGCTGGTCTCAAACTCCTGGCTTCAGGTGATCCTCCCACCTCGGCCGTCCAAAATCCTGGGGGCTTCTGCGGCCAGCCTTAGTTTGAATTTGTGAAAACTAAGCACACACATGTAACCAGTCCCCAGATCAAGAAAGAGGACATTACCAGCACCTGGAGGTCTTCTCTTTACCTGTCCCAGTCACCAACCTCCCCCTTCCAAAGATAACAACTACCCTGATTTCTAACAGCATAGATTAATTTGGACCGTTTTTGACCTTTGATTAATAAAATCATAAAGTATGTTGCTATGGTTTGAATGTGTCCCCCAAATTTCCTGCATTGGAAACGATCCCCAAATTCATGTTGATGGCATTTGGAGGGGAGGAAAGGGCTTTGGGAGGTAATTAGGATTAGATAAGGTCATCAGGGTGGGCCCCCCCATGGTTGGGACTGGTGGCCCATAGGAAGTGGAAGAGAGACCTGAACTGCCATGCTCTTGCCCTCTCACCATGTGGTGCCCTCTGCCATGTTATAATGTAGCAAGAAGGTCCTCACCAGATGCAGCTCCTCAGTCTTGGACTTCCCTAACTATAAGATATAATTTTTTTTTCTTTTTCTTTCTTTCCTTTTTTTTTTTTGTTTTTTTCTTTGAGACAGAGTCTGGTTCTGTCACCCAGGCTGGAGTATGTGCAGTGCTGCAATCTCAGCTCACTGCAACTCTGCCTCCTGGGCTCAAACCATCCTCCCAACTCAGCCTTCCGAGTAGCTGGGACTATAGGCATGCACCATCACACCTGGCTAATTTTTAAATTTTTGGTAGAGATGGGGTTTCACCATGTTGCACAGGCTGGTCTCAAATTCCTGAGCTCAAGCAATCCACCCATCTTGGCCTCCCAAAGTTCTAGGATTACAGGTGTGAGCCACCATGCCCAGCACATTTCTTTTTATATTACCCCATCTGTGGTATTCTGTTACAGCAACAGAAAATGAACCAAGACGTATGTTCTCTTTGGTATCTGCTGCTTTTATTCAACATTAGGTTTATAAAATTCACCAACATTGATGTGCATAGCAATAGTTCATTCACTCTCATTGCCTTATGGGACCCCGCTCTATGAGCCATCTATCTATTCCATCTGTGGCTGTGGAACAAACTACCCCAAAACCTAGTGACTTAAAACAATAACATTTATCTTGCATGGTTTCTATGCGTTAGGAATTTCAAGAGCAGCCTAGCTGAGCCTCTCGTGTGGTTGCGGCTGAGATGTCCTTCAGGGCTGCAGACATCTGACTGGGGCTTGACTGTTGCTCAAGGGTCTCCATCTCCAACTTCATCACTCACATGGCGGTTGGCAGGAGGTCTTCCTTCCTCTCTACAGGGGACTCTCCACGGTGTGGCTTGAGTTTCTTCATGACTTGACATGACTCTGGCTTTCCCCAGAGTGAATGGTCAAGAGACCAAGGCAGAAGCTGCAAAATCTTCGTGAGCTCTCGTTGGAAGTCACTCATGGTTGCTTCCATCATATCCTGTTGGTCGCCATGTCAGCCCTATCCAGTGTGAGAGGGGACTTCACAAGGATGTGATTACCAGGAGGCAAGGATTTTGGGGGGCCTTTAGAGGCTGGTGACCATTATCTATTATAAAAGATCATGTTTTGTAGCATCTCCCCTCACAATGCTGTATTGTAAAGTTTTTGCAAATTTAGTGAGTTGATTTTGTAGTAAATGACTAAATTTTGTGTAGTTAATACTGAATGAACATCCTTGTGCACACAGCTTATTTCTGAAGTAGTTCTTAGAAATGTATCCCTGGGAATGGAACTCCTGAGTCAAAAGATCTCAACCCATTTGTGGCTATTTCTTCGGATTATACCAATTTTCAGTGCTACTAGCAAGCCGATGGTAGACCAAGTCCACTTCAGCTCCATCTACATTAGACCTTAATGCCACCAGACAGAGCAGGGTGCCAGAACATGAAAATGACACTCTGTCATCAAGATAGTGGCAAATAATAAGCACCAGGCACGGTTCTGGGCTTCAGTACCATGCTGCCTGGAGGAGACCGTCCATAGTGAAGACTGGAGGCTCTTTTCTGGGAGGCCCCGGATGACAGGTCCTCTGCTGGATGATTTTAAACCAAACTGTTTTTTGTTTGTTTGTTTGTTTGTTTTCTGAGATGGAGTCTTGCTCTGTCACCCAGGCTGGAGTGCAGTGGTGCCATCTCATCTCACTGCAACGTCCACCTCCCACGTTCAAGCGATTCTCCTACCTCAGCCTCCCGAGTAGCTGGGATTACAGGCACCTGTCACCACGCCCGGCTAATTTTTGTATTTTCAGTAGACATGTGGTTTCACCATGTTGGCCAGGCTGGTCTCGAACTCCTGACCTCAAGTGATCTTCCTGCCTTGGCTTCCCAGAGTGCTGGGATTATAGGCGTGAGCCACTGTGCCTGGGGCCAAACTGGTTTTGAAATTGAGTTTTCTACCACCTCTTGGAAAGGCAGCATGGGCAGGTGGAGAGGACAGGGGCCTTGTAGGAAGACAGTCTGGTTCAAATTTTAGCTCTACCACGTGCTGGCTGGGTGAACTTGGGCAAGCTGCTTTCCTTGTAGTGCCTCAGTATCCCCATTGGTAAACAGAGATCACAGCACCAAACTCCCAGGGTAGCTGGGAGGATTGAAGAGGCCGCAATGCCGCCTTCCCGGCACCACAGTTCCTGCAGCGCAGGCACCCGGCAAATGCTGGTTTTCCACCTCTCTGCCTCTCCCATTTCCCCTTCTTGGTTCGCGCATTTGACACTTACTGGCTGAAATACTTCCTGTGATATGTCCTTGGTTTCTCCTGAAGAAAAAAAAAGTCCAGTCTGTTTTTTTATTTTCTAATTATAATAGCGATGCATGTTCACCACTGAAAAATTTGGAAAGTACAAAGAAGGAAATAAAAATCACCCACAATTTCACACCCCAGATCTGTCACTGTGAACATTTGGGTGTGTCTCCTCCTGGGTGTCGGACCACTTCTTATTCTCAGAATTCTACGGGGTGGCTCCGGGGCAGTGCGACACCTCTCTGTCCAGGCCCCAGTGAGGGGTGAAGTGAGTGCTGGACAGGGGTCCCCAAACGGGCCACTTTTGCTGCATGTGTGGAGACAGGACTTCAAGACTCAGTCCTTGCCACCTGCAGAAGGTAAGACCAGGAGCCTTGAGGGGGACAGTTCTGCCCTGCATTTGCCCCCTTTCCCCGGCAAGGCCCTGGCCTTAGGGAGTAGCCATCCCGAACTCATCCGGACTTTGGCCATTTGTTTCTAGGCTTCAGTTTCCTCATCTGTTGAGTGAGCAGCTGGGCCCCTTGACTTCCAGGTCTAACACTGTGTGTCATGAGAGGCGTCCTTGGAAGAGAAAGTGCTTTGCTGCTGGTGGGACCTCATGCATGTGTAGATGTTTATTTCTCTGGGGTCCTCTCCTTCTGCTAAGAAGAGAAGAGGAAAAACCTCACGCCGGCCTTCAATCACCTTCGCACCTGAACTGTGTCTTGTCAGCCTCCTCAGCTGCTCTTTGAGTACTTCAGTGAGGCAAGGACCTGCTGGGAGAGCTGTTGTGAGGATCCAATGAAACAAGGCCTCCGAGGCAACAGAATAGAGTTGTAATGGCACTATCAGTAGAGAGGGACTGTCCAGGTTTAAATCCCTGGCTGTGTGACCCTGAGCAAGTTACTCAACTACTCTGTGCCTCAGTTTTTTCTTTTTTTTTTTTCCCTTTCCTTTTCTTTTTTCTTTTCTTTTTTTTTTTTTGAGGCAAGGTCTTGCTCTGTTGCCCAGGCTGGAGTGCAGTGGCCCCATCATGGCTCATAGCAGCCTTGACCTCCTGGGCTCAAGCAAACCTCCCACCTCAGCCTCCCAAGTAGCTGGGACTGCAGGTGACTGCTACTGCAACTGGCTAATTTTCAAATGTTTTGTAGATACGGGATCTCAATATGTTGTCCAGGTTGGTCTCCAACTCCTGGTCTCAAATGATCCTCCCAAAGCACTGGGATTACAGGAGTGAGCCAGCATGCCCGGCCATCGCTGATCTTTAACCTGGGAAAGATGATCGTAACATGGAATAAATTGTGTGCAGAGTCAATGAGGTAATGTGTGTGAAGCCCTTAGAACAGTGCTTGGCACATAGGAGGTGCTATGTGAGTACTAGATATCATTACAGTGCCTGAAATGTAATAAGTGCTCTGAGATGTGCACTATTAGAATTGTAAAGAGATTCCAAAAATGGCATGTTTGACATGAAAAGTGAAAGTTTCTCCTGCCCCACTTAATCTCACTCTCCAGAAGAAACCACTGTGAACAGTTCCTTCCCTAGGCCACCTTCCAGATCGTTCTTTAGAAATACATCATGATTATACATATAGTGTTTTCTTTTTTCTTTTCTTTAGTTTTTTTTTTTTTTTTTTTTGACAGGATCTTGCTCTGTCGCCCAGGTTGGAGCACAGTGGCGTGATCATGGCTCACTGCAACCTCCACCTCTTAGGCTCAGGCGATCCTCCCGCCTTGGCCTCCCAAAGTGCTGGGATTACAGGCACGAGCCACCACGCCTGGCCCATGTTTTCTTTTTAAAGCATCATATAATACACAGTGTTTGCAGTTGCTATTTTCTTCACCGTATCATGAACATACTTGCATGTCGGGATGTACTAACACATAGCTGTTAAATTTTGCTGCCAATTTCCTATTGATGGACAGTTGGACTAGTCTACTTTTTCTCCTTTTTTTAATCATACAAAATAAGCAAATAACATCTTTCTGTGGAGCTTCTCACTCCAAAAGGAGTATCCCTGAGATTGAGGAGATGCGGGGGACATGAGCAGAACATCGTCAGCTGCTCCAGGAGGCACAGTCAGAGACGGTCAATGGCCCGCCCTTCTGAGTGGCTCTAATGCGTCACCCTGCGAGGACCCCTGCCCCCACACCTAAAGGAGGCAAAGGTCTGCTCAGGGGTATTCCTCTCGGAGGTAAAGACAGAAGTGCAGGGTGGGGAGGGAACAAGAGAACTGAGGTGACCCTGGAGGCTATTTCTCACCTGAAATTATGTAGATGTTTTCATTATGAAAATTTTCAAACATACAGAAAAGGTGCAGGAGTAATCTAACAAATCTCCATACAAGTATCCACGCAGCCACCGACCAGATGTGATAGCTGCTGACACTTGCTGTATTTGTTTTATCTGTCTATTCCGAAACATTTCAAAGTAAGCTGTAAACATTATGACATTTCACTAATTCAACATTGTGTCACCCAGGCCGGGGTGAAGTTGCACAATCTCAGCTCACTGCAGCCTTGACTTCCTGGGATTAGGTGATTCTCCCACTTCAGCCTCCCAACTTGATGGGACCTCAGGTGCACACCATAATGCCGGCTGCCCAGCTAATTTTAATTAATACACACACACACACACACACACACATATTTATTTATTTATTTATTTATTTATTTATAGAGATGAGGTTTCACCATGTTGCCCAGGCTGGTCTTGAACTCCCGGGCTCAAGCAATCCTCCTGCCTCAGCCTCCCAAAGTGCTGAGATTACAGACGTGAACCAATGTGCCTGGCCCATAATATTTTTTTAGTTTCGCTCTGACACCCAGGCTGGAGTGCAGTGGCGTGGTCTTGGCTTACTGCAAACTCTGCCTTCCGGGTTCAAGTGATTTTTGAGCCTCAGCCTCCCTAGATGGGACCAAAGATGCATGCCACCATGCCCGGCTAATTTTTTGTATTTTTAGTAGAGATGGGGTTTTGTCATGTTGACCAGGCTGGTCTCAAATTCCTGGCCTCAAGCAATCCTCCTGCCTTGACCTCCCAAAGTGCTGGGATTACAGGCATGAGTCACTGCACCCGGCCCCATAATCTAATATCTAAAAAAACTACCAATCATTTCCTAATGTCATCTAATAACAAATAGATTTTCAAGCTTCTCAAGTTGTCCTCCTTCTCTCTCACATGCACACTCTCTCTCTATATATAATTATATTGTAAAAATAAAAAATATATTTTTATATGTGCATTCCTTTTTCTTTTTTAGATGGAGATTCATTCTTGTCGCCCAGGCTGGAGTGCAGTGGCGCGATCTCGGCTCACCGCAACCTCTGCCTCCTGGGTTCAAGCGATTCTCCTGCCTCAGCCTCCCAAGTAGCTGGAATTACAGGCGCCCACCATCACGCCCAGCAAATTTTTGTATTTTTAGTAGATACGGGGTTTCGTCATGTTGGCCAGGCTGGTCGTGAACTCCTGACCTTAAGTGATCCACCCGCCTCAGCCTCCCAAGTAGCTGGAATTACAGGCGCCCACCATCACGCCCAGCAAATTTTTGTATTTTTAGTAGATACGGGGTTTCGTCATGTTGGCCAGGCTGGTCGTGAACTCCTGACCTTAAGTGATCCACCCGCCTCGGCCTCCCAAAGTGCTGGGATTACAGGCGTAAGAGATTGCACCTAGCCTATATGTGCATTTCTATATATGCAAATTAAAAGCCAGCTTCTAGTAGAATGCCGTTCTCTTCTCTTCCACCCACCTGAAACTTCTTCCTCTCCCACCTACGCCTGAGCCTGTAAACCCCATCAGGGACAGTGGCGATGTCGGGCAGAGATCCGCAGCCTGCGAGGACCAGGTGGAGGCATGGGGCAGGGTTGTGCAGTTTCCTGTCGGGGAGGTACTGAGAGCCAGACGCTGGCCACTACCCTCTCAGGGTGGCTGAGTTGGGGCTCGAGACAGAACTTGGCAAACACCGACCCTGGTTCTGGGACTGGTGGAGGCTGGGGCAAGCCCAGCCCGGGGTTCACAGCAGCCGTCACTGCCTGCGAGGTGCTCCTGGACAGATGACAAAATGTGCTCCTTGCAGTGCAGGACTCCTCTTATGCCAACATACATGGCTCAGCGGTGGAGTCACGTTGGATTTTGGCCCCAACTCCGGTGCTAGCACTTTGTGCAGTGCACAAGCTATACACCCGTATGTGGCAACCCTGACCGGCAGGGGTGACTTGGATAGCAAGGCGGAGCAGACAGACTCCAGCCTGAAAGCAGGCAAGGTGGTCGTTCACAGTGGACTCTCTCTGTCCACACAGCAACAGCACGATAAGAGCTGCCATTTATTAGGCATGTAGTCTGTGTGAAGCCCTGGGCTGAGTTAGCTCATGTTTTCTTCGTGACCTTACGGAGTAGGTGCCGGTGTTATCTTTACTTTGGGGACAAGCACACAGGCTCTGAGAGGTTCAGTCATTTGCTGAAGGCTGTACACATCATGAGGCTTCATCCTGGGTCTGTTGGCTCTTGGGGCTGTGTCAGAAGAAGGGGGTCTCACATGGCTATTGTTAGGGGGCATCCGGGAGTCCTGTTCGGGCCCAGGGCATCAAGGATTCTGTGTGTTAGGTCTGCGGTGGGATCTCAGCAGCCAGATATGCCCCATACCCCGTTCAGAACCACTGAGCGGCCAGCGCACGTGGAAATTCAGGCACATGGAAACCCAGCCCTCTCTGGGACACTGTAGGTGACATTGCTGACCTTGAGGTCCCCAAGAGCAGAAATCATGACACCTGGAAGTGCAAAAGGAGATCAGGAAGGTGCCAGAACTTCTGTGGTATCACTCGCTCTCCCATACACAGAGTACAGTCGGCGGGGAAGGAGGTGAGGTCGGCATGACCCACATGGGCACCTGGCCATCCTGGCTACCCTGGCCAGACAAGCGACCTTGCATAGGCTAGAGAGTGTGACTTGTCCTAGACTCCCCCAGAAAATGGTGGGGGGATGCTGCTGGCTCCTCCTACCCTGGCCACGGCCATCAGTTTGGTCCTGGGAAGGCTGGTGGCAGCTGCAAAGCTGGTGGCCAACATCTGGGGCTCTTGAAGCCTGCAGCTCACATTCCTTAAAGGAGAGGGTGGGAGTGGACCAGGGGCAGATTCTGGGGCCACCAGGCCCATCACTCTCCCCACAGGCCCCCTCCTTCAGACAACAGACAGTTTACCGTATCCCTGTTCTAGCTGGTGGCCGCAGGCTCTCAGACGGGCACTCCCTTCTGGCAGAAGCTGCTGTTAGCTTTGCCACGCTCCCCACAGAGGCACCGCAGTTTGGAGAGTTGCTTAGGAGGGGCGAGGTACGGCCTTGAATCATTTCAAGGCTGCACTCACAAGTCTTCTTTGCTGTATTATTCTCCAGAACGAGCTCCTCCCTGTGGCCTGCATGAAAACTCGGTGGCTGTTTCTCCACTGTCAGAAAAGGTGACGTTTTCGTACACCTGGACCTAGAAGAAATCAGGCTGGGCTTAAAGAAGATCAGGCAGCAGACCAAAAGACACTTAAACTGTGACTCCTTTTGGTTTGTTTGTTTTGCAGGGAGAGGCAATTAGTAGAAATTCTTGGCTGCTTCTGAGCTGCTGATGGCAGTGTCTTGAGGGAGAGGTGCTGGGAGGAGAGGCAGCCGCGGGGAGGGGCCGTGTGGGTAGGGACAGTCGGTAGCATTCAAATAAGCCTTAAATCTGTGGGAGATGGGACCCCCCAGTCTCTCAGAGACTGCGAGAAACTGAGCCCCGCAGTAGTCAGTGGTGTGCTGAGGGCTGACAGCTGGGGGCAAAGCTTCCCTGCATGACTGAGTGGACACCAGGCATCTTTCTGGGCCAACTCTGTCTCCTCCTGGTGCCCAAACCCGCATTTCCCTTCCCCACACAGTGGTGGGTGCGCTGACCCCATCCTCATGGGGCCCAGGGGGTCCACATCCAGTTTTTTTCCCGACTGCCAGTCTCGGTGACCTGTAGTGACTCCAGGCCCCAGGCCAGGGGCACAGGCTGCCCACCAGCTCCTGCCTCACCCGACAGTGGATCCACTTCCATTCCCTCGAGGGTGGGCCTGGGTCTCTGATGAGCTGGCTGACCTGGACACCGTTCCCTGGGCTCTCCCTCCCTGGCCACCCTCCTCCTGCATCTTCTGTCCTTCTTTTCTTCTCTCCACCCTTCCCACAGGCCTTCCCAAGGTCCCTACCCAGGATGAGCACAGTGATGCTGAAAAGAAAACGTTCCATACCTGGAAGCTCTGAACCAGGCCCTGCACTAGGAGCTTGGCGGGCAGCCGGACCCAGGCGCCCAACGTCACCCCATGTGCCAGAAACCGCCTCCTGCTGCCACCCAAGGGGCAGGGGCTGGCAATTGTGGAAAACACAGGAGTCACAGTCCACCTTTTGGAGGTTGGCCAAGATGTGCCCCCAGAGGAAAAGACATTAAAGAGGTGTGTGTGTAAACGAGTGCATGTGCGTGTGCATGTGAGTGTGTGTGTGAGTGTGTGTGTGCGTGTGAGTGTGCGTGTGCATGTGAGTGTGTGTGTGCATGTGAGTGTGTATGTGAGATCACATCTTGTACCAGGCCTAACTCCTAGGCCCCATGTGAGGGGATGGTGGGGGACAAGGCAGTGAGGCCCAGGTGCTCCCTGAGGGTGACCACGACGCTAGGGAGCCCGCAGGAGTGGAGCTGAGCACCTGCCAGTGGCAGTGTCTCCCTGCTGCCCCTGGCCCTGGCCGTGAAGGTTCTCCACACAGGGCTCTTCTTGGGACAGCTGGGGTTGTTGTTGTCATTGTTGTTATTTTATTTATTTTTTTCGAGGCAGAGTCCCGCTCTGTCACCCATGCTGGAGTGCAGTGGTGCAATCTCAGCTTGCTGCAACCTCTGCCTCTTCAATTCAAGTGATTCTCTTGCCTCAGCTTCCTGAGTAGCTGGGATTAGAGGCACACACCACCATGCCCAGCTAATTTTTTTGCATTTTTAGTAGAGATGGGGTTTCGCCATGTTGGTCAAGCTGGTCTCGAAATCCTGACCTCAGGTGATCCTCCTGCCTTGGCCTCCCAAAGTGCTGGGATTACAGGTGTGAGCCATCGCACCCGGCCCAGCTGGGGTTTTTAACCTCGTAGGTTATGTGTTCTCTTCCCCACCTCTGTTCTCAGAACAGCTCCGTGTGTGTGCATATGTGTGAGTGTGTGTGTGCATGCATGTGTGTATACGTGCATGCATGTCTGTGTATGCGTGTCTGCATGTGTGTGCGTGTGCGTGTGTGTGTATGTGTGAACAAGCACACGTACGTTTTCATCCGTGTTGATCTGATTTCCCTGTTTCCCCTGACTCCCACCCCTAGACTTTCTGGAGTCGTCCTCGTTAGCAGCCCTCATGATTCATTATGGGAGGGGGATTTAAAGCTGCTCATAAAACACCACTTCACTTTCTGTTTTCTTTTCTCCCCTTTCTTTCTCGGCCCCTTGGCTGTATAGCCTGGCTTTTTCCCCTGTGCTTGGCCAGATATGTAAAATAAACACATCCACTGTGCAGGAGGAAATGACCTTTGGGTTTTGGGGGCCCTCTTAATGAGGCCTGAGCACTGCTGACAGTTCCACGCTTCCCTTTTTTACCCTTTCACGTTCTGAGACTTTGCCCGGGAGCTGGCGTCTCAGATTCCAGGTGTCCTGGGCCGCCCAGCGAAGCCGTTCAGCGCGGCCAGGGCACAGCCCATGCCCAGTTTCTCACCTGGCTTTACCCTGAGCGTACCTCTCTCTACGGATCCCACTGGTTTTGTTTTTTCTATTTCTCTTTAGTAACAAAAGAAATCATGTTTGTCTCTAAAACTATAAGCAGCATAGAAATGAAGATCCCAGCCGGGGTGCAGTGGCTCATGCCTGTAATCCCAGCACTTTGGGAGGCTGAGGCAGGCAGATCACCTGAGGTCAAGAGTTCGAGACCAGCCTGGCCATCATGGCAAAACCCTGTCTCTACTAAAAATACAAAAATTAGGAAGGCATGGTGGCTCATGCCTGTAATCCCAGCTACTTGGGAGGCAGAGTAGGAGAATCACTTGAACCCGGGAGGTGGAGGTTGCAATGAGCCGAGATCGTGCCACTGTACTCCAGCCTGGGCGACAGAGCAATCTCCAACTCAAAAAAAAAAAAAAAAGAAATGAAGATTCTTTCTCTCCTTTCCTCCCAGTGCTCTCCCCACAGGAACGAGACCTGCGTGGTGCGGGGAGCAGCTGAAGACTTCTCATCTGCCTTTGTGAATGCCAATTGTACGTGGCCAGTACTGGAATCTTACTCATCACAGCAGGAGGCCTGGCTTCCAGCACAGGTGGAATGAATGAATGAAGGAATGAATGAATGAAAACAATGAAGCTGTGCAGAGCAGTCTGTCTCCGAGTGGGCAGTGGATCCTGGAAAACACATCTTCAGCCATCCAGAGTGGGAAGATCTGGATTTGGGATGTAGCCGCTTCCTCCCTGTGTGACCTTTGGCAGATGTCATTTACTTTTTGGAACTTCAGTTTTTCCATCCGCAAAAAGGGGATGCTGCCTGCCCAGTTCATGTCACAGACCTGTGAAGGTCAAAACAGGAGGCAGGAGGGAGCATATTCCATAAAAGGTACAGCAGCTGGGCAGAGTGGCCCATGCCTGGAATCCCAGCTAAGGCAGGAGGATTGCTGGAGACCAGAAGTTTGAGACAAGTATGTGCAACACAGCAATACCTCATCTCAAAAAAAATATTATTTAAAAAATCAGCTGGGACCGGGTGCAGTGGCTCACCTGTAATCCCAGTACGTTGGGAGGCCGAGGCAGGCGGATCACTTGAGGCCAGGAGTTCGAGCCCAGCCTAGCCAACATGGTGAAACTCCATCTCTAATAAAAATAGAAAAATTAGCCAGGTGTAGTGGTGCACACCTGTAGTACCACTACACTCCAGCCTGGGCGACGAAGCGCCCAGCGCGCTTCAAACAAACAAACAAACAAAAAACCAGCAGGGCATGGTGGCACACACTGTAGTCCCAGATACTTGGGAGGCTGAGTGGGAGGATGGCTTGAGCCCAGGAGGTCCAGGCTGCAGTGAGCCATGATCGCACCACTGCACTCCAGCCTGGGCCGCAGAGTGAGACTCTGTCTCTACAAAAGAAAATAAGAAAGAAAGGAAGGAAAGAAAAAGAAAGAAAGAAAAATGAAAGATAAAGCATAGGGACGTCTCTGAGACAAAGAGCTGAGTGGAAGAATCAAGTTAGGACTCAGCCATGCAGGATGGCGAGGCTTATAATTTTAAGCCCCTCCTCTATTTCTTTCGATGAGGCAAAAAACAGTCCTGGAAATTACTCACCAAACCAGCAGTGGGTGCCAGGAGCTCATTCACTTTGTGTGTCATTATAATTTTTTGTAACTAGAATGGATGGAGCAACTACTTTGGTAGTGAAAATATTTTAATATCTGCATACGGATAAAGTGACATGAATAACAGTTCCCGTTTACTGGGCTCTGACCCTGTAGCAGGCTGTGAGGATGGCTACTGTGCTCATTGTACAGACGAGGAAACTGAAATCCAGGCAGGTGAAGTGGCCTGCCCAGGCTCACACAGCCAGAACAGGATGAAGCAGATTCTGACCTCCAAGCAAGACTGACTCCAGTGGGGAATTATGGGTCCCTAAATGACATTGATCACAGCAACAACGGGCAAGACAGGACAAGTGACTCAGAGCAGAGTCCTCACACAAGGGGAGATGTTGCCCAGTGCCGGGGGCACCAGGGCAGGATTTCTGCCTTCACCTGGGAGAGCAAGGGGTTCAGAGTCAGAAAGACTGGGGCTTGTGGTCCCAGCTCTGCCACTTTCTGGTTGTGTAACTTCTGCCAAATCCCTTCACCCCTCCGAGCCTCAATGTGCTCATCCGCAAAAGGGGTGAGTAACCACCTACCTTGCAGGCTTGTGTGGACTGAGTGTGTTATGGCCATGAAAACACCATGTGCGCTATAAGGTGTGCTTTATTCATTCCTGAAATGAGCGTTTATCATGCACCCACTTTCATGCCAGGCCCTTCTCTGGGATCTGGGGAGACAGCAGCAAACACAGCAGATGAGGTCCTGGTCCCTGGAGTTACTTTCAAGTGGTTGGAGCCAGCTAATCAACCGGGAAAGCCTGACAGTTCAGACGGCGTTGAGTGCCGTGGAGAACCCACGCTGGACGGCGTGATGGAGCGGCCTTGGGGCTGGGCTGCTGAGCAAGGGAGGGGCGTCTCCGACTTTGTGATGTCTGCACAGAGGCTGAGCGGTGTGGTGCAGGTCAGTGATGGAAAGCTGTTTATGGAAAGTGTCAAGGGATAGCCCCAAGGAAGGGAGCAGCTAGAGCGGGTGAGGAACAGAAGGCTGGGGCAGGGAGAATGGGCAAGGGGCCCACTGGGCAGCGCCTGTGCACTACAGGTGGCCTCTAGAGGTGGGAATGTTTTGTGGACACGTGTCCTTTGCTTGGGACAGTGGAGAGAGGCTTCCAGGTCTGGACAGGTGAGAAAGAGGCAGGAGCTGTCAGGCAGGACCACGGAGGGGGGTGGGAGGGTGAGGCACCTGCTCTGAGCCCCTTCTCCCTGGACAGGATGGGGGGCAGGAATGCGGCATGTGGGCAGAGCAGAGGGAAGCAGCGGTGCAGGAATGGCCCTGACCTGCACCGATGTGGGAGGAGGTCCGCATGCCCAGAGAGGGGCTGAGATCATACCACCAGGGACCTGGCGTTGGTTCCACAAGAGGCTCAGGGACACAATTCCAGAACTTTGAGAGCACCCCTAGCAGAGGCAGGGACTTGGACTGGTTGACCTGGCTTTCCCACACCCTCAAAACCTCAGAATGTCCAACGTCCATCCACTGATCATGATGGGTCTTTCTAGAATGTCATTTTCTCCCCAGTGCAGTTGGTGAGAGGCATTCTCACCTCCTCCCTGGAGAGTGGGTTCCTCCTTACCATTGCCTGGTGGTTGAGCTCTAGTCCTTCTGTCTGGCTGGCCGTGTAGCCCTGGGCAAGCCGCTGCATCTCTCTGTGCCTCTGTCGCCTGGGCTGTAAACAGGAGTGAGCTAAAGGCAGGCAGATCGAGGTCTGTGACCATGTAATAACTCACACTCAGTTCCAGAAATATTCACCCACCAAGGTGTCTGGGACAAGCCTGGAAGGCTGATCACACCAGCCCTCCGGGTGCTGCTCACGGCTGACAGAGCAGAAGGGAGCCCTGTCCGCCGTGGGAAGCTGCTGTTTCCATCACCAGCCTGGGCTGCGGTGCAGAAAGAAGGAAGGGGAGTCTGGGTGGGGCAAGGGAGGCAGCAAAGGGCCCGGACCTTCGTGGGAGCACAGACATGCAGGACAGCCATCGTCGAGCTTGGACTGACCCTACTTGGTAACGTTAAGTTCTCAAGCTCCAAGAAACAGCATCCGAGTTCTTGAGCTCCAACCTCCCACCAAAGAAAATCACACACAAGTCCCTGCGCAAGGGCTTCCCAGCTCAAAGCATGGTCTGTGTCCACATCTCCTGTGGTGGGTCAGGCCCCACTGCAGTCCTGAGCCAGCTCTGCATTCCCACCAGAGCCCCAGGAGATCGGATGCGGGGTGAACTCTGAGAAGCGCTGCTCTAGGGCACAGGTGGGCTCATTGCAGCCTTGTCCCCAGCGGGAAAACACAGTGGACCTGCAGCAGTCAGAGGCAAGGCACACTGCGAGCTCCAGGAACAGGCAGGACCCGAGAAACGTAGGTGGGTGGAAGCAGGAAGGAGGAGAACCCAGCACAAAACTGATGATGCATATTAAAAACATGCACATGGCGGCCGGGCGCGGTGGCTCACGCCTGTAATCCCAGGACTTTGGGAGGCCGAGGTGGGTGGATCATGAGGTCAGGAGTTCGAGACCAACCTGGCCAAGATGGTGAAACCCCATCTCTACTAAAAATTCAAAAATATTAGCCGGGCGCGGTGGTGGGCACCTGTAATCCCAGCTACTAGGGAGACTGAGGCAGGAGAATCGCTTGAAGCCAGGAGGCGGAGGTTGCAGTGAGCTGAGATTGCACCATTGTACTCCAGCCTGGGCGACAGAGCAAGACTCAGTCTCAAAAAAACAAACCAAAACAAAACAAAAAAACATCCACACGGCAAAGTGACATAAAGGAGAGTGTTGGGATGGTGGGTGCGGTGGGAGCCGCACTGTGTCAATAGGAACTCTCCTGAACGTGATCGTTGTTCCCGGTTATGTGAGAGCAGGTCCTCGTTCTCGGGAGGCCTACAGGGACTGGTCCTGACATGCGCAGATACTTCTATATGGCTCAGCAAACAAAATTTATGCAGATACTCGGAGAGAACCCCCCGGAGCAAAATGTTGACAATGTGAGCCTAGGTAAAGGGGATGCGGGGGGTTTGTTGTTGGTGGTGTTTTGTTTTATTTTGGTTTTTGAGACGGAGTCTCGCTCTGCCACTGAGGCTGGAGTGCAGTGGTACAATCTCTGCTCACCGCAACCTCTGCCTCTCAGGTTCAAGTGATTCTCGTGCCTCAACCTCCTGAGTATCTGGGACTACAGGTGTGCGCCGCTACACCCGACTAATTTTTGTATTTTTAGTAGAGACGGGGTTTTGCCGTGTTGGCTGGGTTGGTCTTAAACTCCTGACCTCAAATGATCCTCCTGCTTCGGCCTCCCAAAGTGCTGGGATTACATGTGTGAGCCACTGTGCCTGGCTAATTTTTATATTTTTAGTAGAGATGGGGTTTTGCCATGCTGGCCCGAACTCCTGGCCTCAAGTGATCTGCCTGCCTCGGCCTCCCAAAATGCTGGGATTACAGGCATGAGCCGCTGCACCCAGCCGGATATGGGAGTTTATTGCACTGTCCACAGAGTGAAGGTGTGGCTGCTGGACTCCCTCCCTCCTCCAGAGGAGAGTCAGGCTGAACCAGCCGTGTCCCAGGAGACCAAAGGAGACCCCCCCCCAACCCCCACCTCCACAAATCACAGAGATTTTTGCTGAAAATAAGTTTTCTTCCTCTCTTCTTGTAATTATGAAGATAAACCCAGTTTATTGTAAAAATGTGAAATGACTAAGAAGTGTATAAAGCAAAAAACAAAACCTTTTTTCACCTTTGCCCCTCCCCAGATCTTAACCCCTGTGGACAGCTTGGCAGCCTCTTCTAGGCGTTTTTCTTTCCAGGTGAAAGTTCTGTCAATCTTTTTTCCTCCCAGAGGGAGCCCTGCACAATTGATTGTTCATATATCGGGGGCAGGTTTCCATGGCAAGACATACAAAACTCAATCTGATTTTTTTTACTTTTTTTTTTTTTTTTGAGACAGAGTCTCGCTCTGTCACCCAGGTTGGAAAGCAGTGGCATGATCTCAGCTCACTGCAAGCTCCGCCTCCCAGGTTCAAGCAATTGTCCGGCCTCAGCCTCCTGAGTGATTGGGATTACAGGCACCTGCCACCACGCCTGGCTATTTTTGTGTTTTTAGTAGAGCTGAGGTTTCACCATGTTGGTCAGTCTGGTCTCGAACTCCTGATCTCAAGCAATCCACCCACCTCGGTCTCCCAAAGTGTTGGGATTAAAGGCGTGAGCCACCGCCCCTGGCCCTTCTTACTTTTTAAATCAAGAACTGAAAATGACTTTATTTACTCTTCTTAGAACATGGCCAAGCCCATGGAAGTCCCCAGAATAGACTGGACAGGCCACAGCAGCACCCGGAGCTGTCCTCCAGAAGCCAGTTCTGATGCGTGGCCTCGCCGGGGTCCTGAGAACCCCTGTCTCCTGTGAGGCTGGGCCAGGCACAGGATAACAAGGGACGTCAAAAGCGTGCTGGCTGGGAGCCAGGAGGCCTGGGTTCCAGCCCCAGCCCTGCCGCTTGCCTGCTGGGAGCTCTTGAGAAAGTCATTTCACCTGCCTGAACCTCAGTCTCCTGACCTTCAGATGGAGATGCCGGCCCAGAGGGTACCAGAGGCCTTTCCTGGCTTGCAAACAGGATGCCAGTCCATAAAGCCACAGGGTGAGGGCGCTTCCCAGTTATCTGCGCTTCGGAACAGCGTGCTGCTCTGGGGGACCTTGGAAAGGTGACTGGGCTCTTCTGGCGGTTTGGGGTGGGGGTTGTAGTTTCTGCTCGCGGATGTTTGCCGACGTGGGTGGAGGCTGCCTGTCTGTTGCCCCTAGAGGGAAGTTGGCAGTAGGATGTGTGGGGGGCCGTGGATGTTGGGAGGCCCTAAAGCTGAGTCCAGACTCTCAGGCTTGGGAAGGACCTTCCTGATCAGCCTTCTGTCTATGGCTTGAATTCCTGTCTTGTGGCATCAGGAAAGACTTATGTCTTTTAGGGTCCAACCAAGAAAGCAGAAACGCTTAGGTGTTGCAGACAGAGGGCCTTCATACAGGGATTTAGTCACATGGGCTATGGGAGAGCCGAGAAGCCAAAGAGGGTGTGATGAGTTAACCCAGAGATTAGCGATTGCGAGAAACCGCCACGGCCCCAGGATGGAAGAGCCAGGGAGGTGGTGGGGTTAGCAGATCCTGGGATCGGGGTCACCCAGTGCCAGCCAGGGCCTTGTGGCAGAGAGCTGGAGCACAGAGACGTGGCTGCTGCCGCTGAGCTCACCAAGGAAGACAGGGAAGGGGAGGGATATCCAGCTTCTCTCGTCACATGTGCCCCATCTCCAATCTCCCCAGTGCCTCGCTTTGGCAGAACCCGCTGAAAAATGCGGCCTGCAGGCATCAGCCCCCACACTGCCCCGAACACAGAGAGGAACATATTTGAAGTCAGAGGCCCAGGACTGGCCCGGTGACTGTGTTTGAATGCTTCAGGCACTGGGGAGCTCACTCTCTAACTCTTAACTGTAGAGGTGGTGGCAACAGCCTGTTTTGCTGACGGCTGAGCATGAGCGTTTGACTCAGAGTAAGAAGAAACACTGGTTTCCTGTGACTCCCTACCGAAAGACGAGGGGTTTGTCTTGGGGGCAGAAGCCCCGTGTGTGTTGATTTGTGCTGTCGTGTCTGCCAGAAAGGCCCTTTCCGCCCTCCCATCGCCCAAGACCCAATTCTCCCAGAAAACCTTCCGGCACCTCCATGTCGAGGGAGAGTACCCTCATGTCCGCCCACAGCACCTGCGCTTCCTTCTCTATTCAGCGGAATGTAGTGAACACTATGTTCAACGTGGACTTCTCTGTTTGTTCTGCCTCATTCATAGCGGGCAAGGAGCTTGGAGAACCTGACTTTGCCTACCCAGAGCTGGCTCTAGGTTAAAGAGATGCTTGCTAAGGCACCTATAATGCGCCAGGTCTGCCAAGAGCTTGGCAGGCATTATCGAATTTAATTCTCCCAACAACTCCGGAGGTTGGTATGATTAGCCCATACCTGCTCAGCTGGAGAATCTGAGGCTCAAAGGAGGGTGCCCAAGGCCACTTGGCTAGTAGGGGCAGAGCTAGGATTCAAACACAGCCTCTTAAAGGCCCGTTCCTTAGCCACGGGGCCACAAGGTCTTGCCACAGTGCAGCTGGGTGCAGGGTGGGATTGTGTGAAGTCCCTCACTGGGAATGTTTCCAGCTCAGCTCCTGGTGCCTCCTCCCCTGCCCTCTGTCCAAGGCCTCATGTCAGCCCCTTGAAGGCGAGGCAGCCATTCCCACAGCCGCTTCTCTATTCTGAAATGACCAAGAGGCCTGGCTAGGACAGCAGGTCTGACCACAGATTGACAGATGTTTCCACGTGTGGAAGTGAGGTTTGAGCCTCGATGTGCTGTTTCTGCGGTTCCCTTTTCACGCTTTTCTTGGGGGATGTGTCCAGACATGGTCTCATTGCCCTAATAGGTTTCCATGTCTGTTGTGCACAATCTTTAGACTGTTTAACAGTCCTGTTCACTGGTAGGGCACTGCCCAGTTTGCACACAGCACTTTCTTATGCATTGCTTCAGCGGCTCTTCCCAACAAGCCTGGGACTTCGGTTCATTTGCTGGACGGAGGCTCAGAGAGGCTAAGTAACAACAGTGACAACAATTAGTTGCCTTTTGCAGATCCGTCAGCATGCCTCGCTCAAAGACAGACAGAAACTGCCCTGTACACAGTGTCTCACTTGATCTTCACAATAGCCCTGCAAGGTAGATATTATTACAACCCCTCATTGGAAGTAGGGAAACTGAGGCTCAGAGAGAACAATTGACTTGCCCAAGGTCACACAGTGGCAAATCCACACCTAGAACCCATCTCTTGGTCTTGACTGCTGGTTCAGTGTTCTAACCAACTGTTGAGAACATCTCTCAAACTTAAAAATATATATGACTATATTTCAACAAATCTATGACATCGTTGAATATAGATACACCACTCTTTTACATACCCCAGGAAATAGAAATGCTGTCAGCTACAGTAAGACACAATACTTCTCATCACTTAGAATTTTATTGTAGACTAATTAAGGGAGCTCTTTCATATCCATATGCATCATATATCTATATGCATATGTATATATATCTCACTTGTCTGTACATAGAAGGAAAATTTATCTGAAAACAAATTTATATGACATGAAATGGATTTATATGAAAATAAACTTCTTCATATTCAAAATCTAACTGAGTAGCTGGGCGTGGTGGCTCATGCCTGTGTCCAGCACTTTGGGAGGCCAAGGCAGGTGGATCACTTGAGGCCAGGAGTTTGAGACCAGCTTGGGCAACATGTCAAAACTCTGTCTCTACAAAAAATACAAAAATTAGCCAGGTGTAGTGGCACAGGCTGTAGCCCCAGCTACTTGGGAGGCTGGGGCAGGAGAGTTGCTTGAACCCAGGAGGCGGAGGTTGCAGTAAACCAAGATTGTGCCACTGCACTCCAGTCTGGGCGACAGAGTGAGATTCTGTCTCAAGAAAAAGAAAAAAAAAAAAAAGACAAAATCTGAGTGAGCAATAGAAGCCCAGCTCTTTCCCACAGTATTGTTCTCCGCACCTGCAAATGCTGATGGTGATGAAGATTTCTCCCTCTCTCTTCAAAAATATGTTAGAGAGGAAAAGCACGTTTACATATAATACATAAATTATAAGTACACTTGATGAATTTTTATCCACGTTAATATTCATCTAGACTCACCGGTGGGTTGGAGCTGGCTCACATTAGGATTGTTAAACACTCAGGAATTTTGCAAACTGGGTTTTAAATTGTTGGTCACTTAAAATCAGCTGTGGGCCAGGCACAGTGGCTCACACCTGTAATTCCAACACTTTGTGAGGCCAAGGCAGGAGGACTGCTTGAGCCCAGGAGCTTGAGACCAGCCTGGGCAACATAGGAAGACCCTGTCTCTACAAAAATATATATATTTTTAAATTAGCCAGATGTGGTGGTGTGTGCCTGTAAGTTCCAGCTACTTGGGAGGCTGACATGGCAGGATTGCTTGAGCCCAGGAGATTGAGGCTGCAGTAGGCTGTGATTGAGCTGCTGCACTCCAGCCTGTGTGACAGAGCGAGACCCCGTCTCAAAAAACAAAAACAAAAACTAAACCCCAGCTGCAATGGGAGTATTTTACATCATGGAAATTGGCAAATGCTACATAATTCAGGGCTGTTTTTTTCCCTTCAGAGGTCTGGTTTACTGGCCCACCACTGAGTGTAGCTACTACCCAGATGGGGAGAGCTTCCCAGCATCCTAGAAGCCTCCTTTGTGGCTGTCCCAGCCCCTTTCCACCAAGGGAACAACTACTGGATGCGGCATTTCCTAGAGGTGGCTGAGGGCCACTGGCGCTGGGCTCCTGCGCAGGGTTTGCCATTGTGCGGGGCTGGCCCACTTTCGACGCCCATGGGAGGAATGCTGCTAAACACGTCCGATTTACCACCTCCTCCACCCTGTACCCACAGCCATTTGGTTCCTAGAGGTTAAAAGAACCCCAGGATTTCCTTCCAAGCCACAGAATCCCATTGTCGATGTGACGGTGTAAGCGGGCTGTGACCACTCCCTGGAGAGGGCCTCCTGCCAACAATTACTGTAAGACACACCCCGATTTCAGAGACACTAAAATGTGAAAAATCAAGCCTCTTAGAGTCACCAAAACACAGTATATCGCCTTTTGAAGATCTTTACTGAAGCAATTTCCTTTGAGAAGCAGCTTGTCTCCATCATTAAGCCCCGGAAAGCAGATGAGACTGCAGTCCCTCTGGGCTAGCTGTCGCAGCCGTCACTTCGCCCCCACACAGGTAGCGTCTGCCCACTTCTCTCGTGACAGCCAAGTGTTACTACCTCAGGCCCCAGCCTGGAATAAGGGGGCCAGCAGGCCGTGGGAAACCTCAGCTCTAACACCAGGCTGCTTCTGGACAGTCCTTTCTGGGTGTGGATAAAGACCAGGCTTGTGCCCTCTGGGGACCGTTCAAAGCGGTCATCAGGGTCGGACCTCAGACTCATCCCTGTGATGATTGTTTCAGGGTCCCAGTGAGTTACTTTCCCAACCTGACGGTGAGCTGCTGCAACTGTGTTTTTTTGTTTTTTTGTTGTTGTTGTTTGTTTAATATTTCTTTCTTTCTTTCTTTTTGTTTTTTGAGACAGAGTCTTGCTCTGTTGCCCAGGCTGGAGTGCAGTGGCACATTCTCGGCTCACTGCAACCTCCACCTCCTGGGTTCAAGTGATTCTTCTGCCTCAGCCTCTCAAGTAGCTGGGATTACAGGCGTGTGCCACCACACCAGCTAATCTTTGTATTTTTAGTAGAGACAGGGTTTCGCCATGTTGCCCAGGCTAGTCTCAAACTCCTGACCTCAAGTGATCCACCCACCTCGGCCTCCCAAAGTGTTGGGACTACAGGCGTGAGCCACCTGTACCTGGCCATGCAACTGTGTTTTAATCACCTTTGTGTTCCCAAGGCCCTGACATGGAACAAGCACCCAGTGAGTATTTGAATGAATGAGCAAACGAAAGGCCAGGAAGGGACAGCCTTTATTCTGAAGCCTGCCTGCCGGGCTGCCCTTGGGAAAGCCACTTTCTGCAAAAGTCACAGGAGCAAATGAGACAAAGATGCAAAATCGCTCTGCATGAGCTGTGAGGGGTTAACTGTGAATGTCTTTTGGTGACCTTCTTGGAGACCTCAAGACCACCCCTGTGTGACTTGGTTCAGGCTGCCCTGCCATGATGCCTGCTGGGGCCAAGGCCTGGGTCCCCGGGTGGAGTGGGGTGGGGCGGGAGTGGCAGCAGGAAGGATCCGGCTGAGACTTGCCCTGGGGGGCCAGGGAAGGAGGGTGGCAGGAGGCAGAATCCACAAATGAAGTAGATCTGGAGCCAGGCAGACCAGCCCTTAGATATAATCTCAGAAGGGGCTGGGAGAATGGAAGGATTTTGCTGAGGATGGAGTGAGAGGGTTGGAGGGTTGGGTATGTTCCTGGGCACATTTCCCTGTCTATGGGGCATTCAGAGAGAACCCCACTTGCTCCAGGCCAGTGGCGGAGCCTTCAACGTGGAGCTGAAGACCTGGGCTCGAGTCCCACCTCTGCCATGTCCCGTCCTCCCTCATAACTCCCAGTAGTTACTGCCTTCTCTGGGCCTCAGTTTCCCCAACTGGAAATTAAAGAAAATTACCCTGTTCCTGCATCAGATGGTTGGTTGTGGATATCACTGAAATCTCCTCACGTGGTATTGAGCCCCTGCGCTTGGCCAGACACAGAGCAATTTACATGAAATGATTTTCGAAGTCTGGTCTGGGGACCAGCAGTGTCAGCATCACTTGGGAACTTTGTCAGAAATGCAAATTCTCGGGCTCCACCCCAACTACTCTAGACCCAAAAACAATTTTTATTTTTATTTATTTATTTTTTATTTTTATTTACTTTTTGAGACAGAGTCTTGCTCTGTCACCCAGGCTGGACTGCAGTGGTGCAATCTCAGCTCACTGCAACCTCCGCCTCCTGGGTTCAAGCGATTCTCCTGCCTCAGCCTCCTGAATAGCTGGGATTACAGGCATACACCACGACGCCCAGCTAAATTTTTTTATTTTTAGAAGAGGCAGGGTTGGGCCGGGCACGGTGGCTCAAGCCTGTAATCCTAGCACTTTGGGAGGCCGAGGCGGGTGGATCACAAGGTCAGGAGATCGAGACCATCCTGGCTAACACGGTGAAACCTCGTCTCTACTAAATATACAAAAAATTAGCCAGGTGCGGTGGTGGGCGCCTGTAGTCCCAGCTACTTGGGAGGCTGAGGCAGGAGAATGGCATGAACCCAGGGGGCGGAGCTTGCAGTGAGCGGAGATCCCGCCATTGCACTCCAGCCTGGGCGACAGAGAGAGACTCCGTCTCAAAAAAAAAAAAGGTTGGCCAGGTGGCCTCGCACTCCTAACCTCAGGTGATCCACCCATCTCGGCCTCCAAAAGTGCTGGGATTACAGGCGTGAGCCACAGCGCCTCGCCCCAAGGACAATTTTTAAATGATATGATTCATATCCCATAAAATTAACCCTTTAAAGTGTGCAGTGAGGTGGCTTTTAGTATTATCCACCAGGTCATACAACCTATTATCACTAATTCCAGAATATTTTCATTGCTCTCAAAAGAAACCTTGTACCATTTAGCAGTGACTCCCCACTCCCCTATCCCTCAGCCCCTGCAGTCGCAAACCTACTTTTCATCTCTATGGATTTGCCTATTCTGGACACTTCATATAAATGGAATCATAGAATATGTGGTCTTTTCTTTCACTTAGCATAAGTCTTCAAGGTTCATCCATATTGTAATATGTATTAGTACATGTTGTACTGATGGAACATGTATGTTGTAGCATGTTTCACCCTTTAAAAAATGTTTTAAATTAAAAACATTTTTTAAATACATTCAAAGTTTTTTTAGAGTAGTTTTAATTCCACAGCAAAATTGCGAGGAAGGTATGGAGATTTCCCTATGTTGCCTGCCCCCACAACATACGCAGCCTCCCATCATCATCCCCCACCAGAATGGAACAATTTTAACAACCGATGAACTGACATTGACACATCATTATCACTGCAAATCCAGTTTACTTTGGGGTTCACTGTTAATGTTGTACATTCTATGGGTTTGGAGAAGTGTATAATGACATGTATCTGTCATGATGGTATCATACAAAGTATTTTCACTGCCATAAAAATCCTCTGTGCAACACCTATTTCTTCCTCCCATCCCCCTAACCCCTGGCAACCACTGACCTTTCTACCGTCTCCACAGTTTTGCCTTTTCCAGAATGTCATTCTCTTAGTCCATTTTCTGCTGCTATAACAGAATACCACAGACTGGGTAATTTATAAAGAAAAGAGACTTACTAGGCTCGTGGTTGGGGAAATCCAAGATTGAGGGGCTGCATCTGCTGAGGGCCTTCTTGCTGTGTCATAACATGGCAGAGGGCAAGCGAGCTCACGGAACAGAGAGAGGGACTCAGACTGAACTCTTCTGTTTATCAGGAGCCCACTCCTGGGATAACTAACACCATCCCCTAATAATGGTATTAATCCATTCAAGAGGGCAGAGCTCTCATGGCCTAATCACCTCTTTTTTGTTTGTTTGTTTTTGTTTTCAGACAGGGTCTCACTCTGTTGCCTAGGCTGGAGTGCAGTGGCACAACCATAGCTCATTGCAGCCTTGACCTCGCAGGCTCAAGTGATCCTCCTACCTCAGGCTCCCAAGTAGCTGAAACTATAGGCATGTACCACCATGCTTGGCTAATTTGTAAATTTTTTTAGAGATGAGGGCTTGCTGTGTTTCCCAGGCTAGTCTTGAACTCCTGGACTCAAGTGATCCTTCTGCCTCAGCCTCCCAAAGTGCTGGGATTACAGGTGTGAGGCATTGCGCCTGGCCCTAATCACATCCTAAAGGTCTTGTCTCTCCACGCTGTTACAATGGCAACTAAATTTCAACATAAGTTTTGGAAAAGACATTCAAGCCATAGCATTCCACCTCTGGCCTACCAAAACTCTTGTGTTCCTTGCATACAAAATAGCATTCATCCCATTCCAATAGCCCCAAAGTTTTAACTCATTCCAGCACCGACTCAAAAGACTGAAGTTCAGAGTCTCATCTAAATCAGATATGGATGAGACTCAAAGCATGTCTTATGCTGCGGCAAATTCCTTCCAGTTGTGAGTCTGCAAAATCAAAACAAGTTATCTACTTCCAAAATACAATGGTGGGACAGGCATAGGATAGATGTTCCCATTCCAAAAGGGAGCAACAGGAAAGGAGAAAGGAGTAACAGGCCCCAAAGAAGTCCAAAACCCAAAAGGGAAAACAAGATTAAGTCTTAAAGCTGGAGAACAATCTCCTTTGACTCCACAACCCGCAACCTTGGCACACTGGGCAGCTCTGCCTCTATGGCTTTGCTAGGCTGAGCCCACGCAATTTTGATAGGTGGGGATCTCATGCCTGCAGCTTTCCCAGGTTGCCATCACTCACTGGCAGCTCAACAGTTCTGTGGTCTGGGGACTGGCCCCACTTCCGTGGCTGCAGTAGGCATCGCCCTAGTGAGGACCCTGTGCAGTGCCTCTGATCCCACATTTCCACTCGGCATTTACCTAATAGGGCTTTCTGTCGTGGCTCTGCCCTGTGGCGGGTTTCTGCCTGGGCCCCCTTTTAAATCTAGTTGAAGGTAGCCATGCCCCCACAGCTCTTGCATTCTGTGAGCTTGCAGACCTAACATCATGTGGATGCTGCTAAAGTTTAAAGCTTGCACCTCCTGGAGCAGCAGGTTGAGCTGCACCTGGGACCACTTAAGCCACAGCCAGGGAAGTCGAGAGGTGCTGCACTGGAATGATGGGGGCAGAGTCCTGAGATGGCTCTGGGCAGTGAGCCTGTGGAGGATGTCCCAGGCATGTCCCCTGAAACCATTCTGCTCTCCTACAGCTCTGGGCCCCTGATAAGAGAAACAGCCTGGAAGAGCTCTGAAATGGCTTTGGAGTCTTTCCTCCATTGTCTTATGAATAACACCTGGCTTTCTTCTAGCTAGCCTGATCTTTTAAGCAAATGGTTGCTTGGCCACACCCTTAGTATTCTCTTCCAAACGTTATTGCTTTTCACTCTTTAGGTGGCCAGGCTGTGAGTTTTCCTTTGCTTCTCTTTTGATTATAAATTCTGTCTTTAAGTCATTCCTTTCCTTTTGTATCTCACTGTATGTGGTTAAAAGGAGCCATGCAGCAACCTGAATGCTTTGCTGCTCAGCTGTTTCTTCCATCAGATATCCCCGTTCATTGCTCTTGAGTCCTGCACTCTATAAAGCCCTTGGACATAAACATAGTTCAGCCAAAGTCTTTGCTGCTTTGTAACAAAGATGGCCTTTCCCCTTAGTTTCCAATACCTTGTTCCTCATTTCTGTCTGAGACCTCATTAGAATGGCCTTTACTGTTCATATTTCTACCGACATTCTGGTCATGACCACTTAAATAATCTCTAAGAAGATTTAGGCTGTCCTTAGTTCTGGGGCCTTCTTTTGAGCCCTCAGCAAATTGCCCTTAATGCTCTATTCACAGAAATCTAGGCTTTTTCTAGCCTGCTCCTACAAACTCTTCCAGCTTCTATCCATTACCCAGTTCCAAAGCAGCTTCTACATGTTCAAGTATTTGTCACAACAACAGTCCCTCTTCTCTGCACCAATTTTCTCTCTTAGTCCATTTTCTGTTGCCATAACACAATACCACAGGCTGGGTAATTTTACATATATGTAGAATATATATATATATATATAATATATATATATATAATATATATAGAAAAATATATATATGTATGTATTTTATATAATAATACTGAGTGTTGACTCATGGTTCTATAGGCTGGGAAGTCTAAGGTTGAAGAACTGCATCTGGTGAGGGCCTTCTTGCTGTGTCATAACATGGCAGAAGGGCCAAGAGAAAGAGAACAGAAATCAGGTTGAACTCATTCTTTTTATCAGGAGCCCACTTCCTAGATAACTAACCTACTCTCACAATAACAACATTACCCCATTCATGAGGGCAGAGCTCTCATAACCTAATCATCTCTTAAAGGTCTCGCCTCTCAACAGTTACTATGGCAACTAAACTGCAACATCAGTTTTTTGAGGGGACTTTCAAACAATAGCAGCCATATAGTTGGAATCACACAGTATGTAGCCTTTTCAGATTGGCTTCTTTCACTTAGTAATATGCATTTAAGTTTCCTCCATTCTTTTCATGGCTTGGTAGCTCATTTCTTTTTAGTGCTGAACAATAGTTCATTGTCTGGATGTACCACAGTTAATCCACTTACCTGCTGAAGGACATCCTGGTTTCTTCTTTTGGCAACATGAAAAAAGCTGCTATAAACGTCTGTGTGCAGATTTTTGTGTGAACATAAGTTTTCAACTCTTTTGTGTAAATACCATGGAGTGTGATTGCTTGATCATATGGTAAAAGTATGTTTAGCTTTATAGAATGACAACTTATCTTTCAAAGTGACGTACTATGTGCTAAGTGGCTGTCCTATTTTACATTTACATTTACAACAATGAAGGAAAGTTCCTGTTGCTCCATATCCACCTCAGTGTTTGGTGCTGTTTGTATTCTGTATTTTGGCCATTCTAATAGATATGTAGTATCTCATTGTTGTTTTAGTTTTCATTTCCCTGATAACATGTGATGTAGAGTATCTTTTCTTATGCTTATTTGACATCCGTATATCTTTTTTGGTGAGGTGTCTATTAAGGTACATGGCCCATTTTTTAATTGGGTTTTTTTTTTTCCTTATTGAGAGCTTTAAGAGATCTTTGTATGTTTTGGACAACTGTCTCTTATCAGACATGTCTTTTGCAAATATTTTCTCCCAGTTTGTGGCATGTCTTCTCATTCCCTTGACACTGGCTTTCACAAAACGGAAGTTTAAAAATTTTTTTAATGAATTCCAGCTCATTCATTATTTATTTCAGCAATAATGCTTTCAGTGTTATACCTGACAAGTCATCACCATACCTAAGGTCATCTAGACTTTTTCCTATGTTGTCTTCTCAGAGTTTTACAGTTTTGCATTTTTAATTTAGATTTATGGGGTACTTTGAGTTAACTTTTGTGGAATGTATAATGTCTGTGTCTAAATTCAGTTTTTTTGGTATACGGATGTCCAGTTATTCATATTTTTAAAAAGACTGATTTTTGCATGATATTTTGAAAAGACTGTCTTTGCTCTATTGTATTGTCTTTGCTTCTTTGTCAAAGATTAGTTGACTATATTTATGTGGGCCTGTTTTGGGCTCTCTATTCTGTTTATTAATCCACTTGTTTATTCTTTTGCCAATACCACACTGTCTTGATTAGTATAGCTTTAAGTCTTGAAGATTACTATAGCTTTAAGTCTTGAAGACTACTATAGCTAATAAGTCTTGAAGTCAGGTAGTGTCTGTCCTCCAACTTTGTTCTTCCTCAGTATTGTGTTGATTATTTTGATCTTTCCCTCTCCATATAAACTTTAGAGTCATTTTTCAATATCCATAAAATAACATGCTGGGATTTTGATTGGGATTGCACTGAATCTATAGATCAGGTTGGGAAAAACTTATATCATGACAATTTTGAGTCTTCCTATCTGTGAATATGGAATATCTCTTTATTTATTTAGTTCTTCTTTGATTTTGCTCATCAGAGTTTTGTAGCTTTCCTCCTAGATATTTTTCATCAAATAGAGGAAGTTTTCCTCAATTCCTAGTTTACTGAGAGTTGTTATATGAATGGGTGTTGAATTTTGCGAAATTATTTTTCTTCATCTATTGATATAATCATGGGGTTTTTCTTTTTTAGCTTGTTCATGTGATGGTTATATTAATTTATTTTCAAACCTTGAACCAGCCTTATATACCCAGGATAAATCTCACTTGGTAATGAGGTATAATTCTTTTTATACATGGTTGGATTTGATTTGCTAGTACTTTGTTGGAGATTTTTGCATCTGTGTTTATGAGATATATTGGTCTGTAGTTTTCTTTTTTGGTAATGTTTTTGTCTGGTTTTGGTAGTGCTGGACTCATAGGATGAGTTAGAAAGTATTTGCTCTGCTTCTATCCTCTGAAAGTGATTGTAGAGAATTGGTATAATTTCTTCCTTAAATGTTTGGTTGAACTTACCAGTGAACTCTTCTCTGCCTGGCGCCTTCTGTTTTGGAAGGTTATTAACTATTGATTCAATTTTTTAATAGATATAGTCCTATTCAGATTGTCTATTTCTTCTTTTATGAGTTTTGGCAAATTGTGTCTTTCACAGAGTTGGTCCATTTCACCCAGCTTATCAAATTTCTGGGCATAGAATTCATAGTATTCCTTTCTTATCCTTTCAATGTCCATAGGATCTGTAGTGATGTCCCTTCTTTAATTTCTGATATTAGTAATTTGTGTTCCCTCTCTTTTTTTCTTAGCCTGGCTAGAGACTTATTGATTTAATTGATCTTTTCAAAGAATCAGCTTTTGATTTCGTTGATTATTTGTTAATTTTCTTTTTTCAATTTCATTTATTTCTGCCCTAATTTTTACTCTTCTTTTTTTTCTTCTACTTACTTCGGCCCTCTTTTCCTAAGTTTCCTAGGTGGAAACTTAGATTATTGATTTTAGATTTTTCTTCTTTCCTCATATATGCATTTGATGCTATAATCTTCCCTTGAACCACTGCTTTGGCTGTATCTTACACATTTTAATAAGTCGTGTTTTAATTTTCATTAGGTAAAAACATTAAAATTTTTTTTGAGATTTCTTCTTTGACCCATGTATTATTTAGAAGTGTTTTGTTTAATCTCCACATGTTTTGGAATTTTCTAGTTATCTTTCTGTTATTGATTTCTAATTTAATTCCATTGTTGTCTGAGAGCAGATGTTGTATGATTTCTACTCCTTTGAATTTGTTAAGGTGGGTTTTATGGCCCAAAATGTGGTCAAATTCATTCTGTTTTATGGCCCAATAATATTCCATTGTATAGATATGCCACATTTTGTTTATCTGCTCATGAGTTGGTGGACACTGGTGTTGTCTTCATTTTTTGTTAATTCCACTGTACACTGAATATACAATTCAGTGGTATTTTGCATGCTCCCAATGTTGTGCAGCCACCACCTCTATCTAATTCCAAAACATTTTCATCAACTCAAAGGAGATCTTGAATCCATTAAGCAGCCACGCCTCAGGTCCCCGCTCTCAACCCCTGGCAACCACTAATCTGCTTTCTGTCTCCATGAATTTAGCTATTTTGGATATTTCATTTAAATGGAATCATACAATATGTGATCTTTTGTATCTGGCTTCTTTTACTTTTCATAATGTTTTCAATGCTCATCCATGTTGATAGCATTCCTTTTTAGGGCTGAATGCTGTTGTGTTGTATGGATATACTACGTTGTGTTTATCCATTCATCTACTGTTGGACGTTTGAGTTGTTTCCACTTTTGCTGTGTGAATAGTGCTGCTATGTATTTGTATTCACTGTACACATTGTGTGCAAACATTTGTTCGAATACCCGTTTTCAATTCTTTTGGAGAATTGTTTTCAATTCTAGGAGCAGAATTGCTGGGTTATATGGTATCATTGTGAGGAACTGCCAAGCTGTTTCCCAAAGTGGCTGAACCATCTTACATCCCCACCGGCAACATATGAGAGTTCCAATTTCTCCACATTCTCACCAGTGCTTGTTTTCCTTTCCTCTCCTCTCCTCTCCTCTCCTCTCTTCTCCTTTCCTTTCCTTTCCTTTCCTGTCTCTCTCTCTCTCTTTTTCTGTCTTTTAAATTATAGCCATTCTAGTGGATATGAAAGAGTAGCTCATTGTGGTTTTGATTTGGATTCTTCAAATGACTAATGATGTTGAGCATCTTTTCATGTGCTTCTTGGCCATTGTATGTCTTCTTTGAAAAAATGTCTATTCAAGCATTTTGGCCATTTTTAAATTGGGTTATTTTGTCTTTCTGTTGCTGAATTGCAAGACTTTTTTATATATCCTGGATTCTACATGCTTATCAGATATATGATTTACAAACATTTTCTCCCGTTATTCATTATTCATTGTCATTTCGTTTTCCTTTTTTTTTTTTCTTTTTTAGACAGGGTCTCACTCTGTCACCCAGGCTGGAGTGCAGTGGTGCAATCTTGGCTCACTGCCACCTCCACCTCCCCAGCTCAAGCAATCCTCCCATCTCAGCCTCCCCAGTAGCTGGGACTACAGGTGCACACCACCATGCCCTGCTAATTTTTGTATTTCTTGTAGAGATGAAGTTTCACTATGCTGCCCAGGCTGGTCTCGAACTCCTGAGCTCAAGTGATCCTCCTGCCTCAGCCTCTAAGAGTGTTGGGATTACAGGCATGAGCCACTGTGCCCAGCCTCATTTTATTTTCTTGATGGAGTCTTTTTTTTTTTTGAGACAAGGTCTCACTCTGTGACACAGGCTGGAGTACCGTGACATGATTATAGCTCACTATAACCTTGAACTCTTGGGCTCAAGCAATCCTCCTGACTCAGCCTCTGAAGCAGCTAGTACAACAGGTGTGTGCCACCGTGTCTGGCTAACTTGTACATTTTTTTGTAGAGATGGAGTCTTGCTGTGTTGCCCAGGCTGGATCTTGATAGTTTTTTTTTTTAAGATGGAGTTTCGCTTTTGTTGCCCAGGCTAGAGTGCAATGTGCAATTGTGCGAGCTTGGCTCACTGCAACCTCCGTCTCCTGGGTTCAAGTGATTCTTCACAGCCTCAGCCTCCTGAGTAGCTGTGATTATATTCATGCACCGCCATGCCCAGTTAATTTTGTATTTTTAGTAGAGACGGGGTTTCACCATGTTGGCCAGGCTGGTCAGGTGATCCACCTGCCTTGGCCTCCCAAAGTGCTAGGATTACAGGCGTAAGCCACTGTGCCTGGCCTTGATAGTGTTTTTTGATGAACGATCTACTTTTATTTTGATGAAATCCAAGTTACCCATCTAGGTATACACTGAGCTGACCCTGAGACATGGCAAAATGTGTGAAGATGGTACTTGAGGGAGTGAAGTTTGGGCGATGTTGTTTTGAGTGAATTCTTTCTCCTCGGTGGTTTCCTCTGGCCTGTGGATATACTTTATTCAGCAAAAGATGCCAGGGCTGAGGGGATATGGCCTCTGGTCTGCCACCCAGAGGGTAAACTTGGCAAGACCCCAGTCAGGCTCCCCCTCCTCTGCTGTTCCTAAACATGCATTCATGGACAAGGGGTCTCTGGAGCAAAGGAGAGTGACTCCGTCCCTCTCCCGTAACCTTGCCCACTTACCTTGTAGCCAGCCACTCCCTCCTCTTTCTGTAACTGGGCATTGGTCCAGCTGCCAGGCCCAGGACCTCTCCCATTTGGCCAGATGTTGTTCCAAAAACAACTGCAGGAGTATTTGGATACGTTTTCCAGCCTGGACTAGTGGTGTTCCAGGCTTGTTCCCTCTGGGTGGGGCTACAGCTCCTTACCTCCTGGAAGGTTGTGGAAGTGTGGTTTTCTTTTTCTCCTTTCTCTTTTGGAACATAGGCATCTTTCCAAGTCCTTCTGGCCAGATGATGATGGTGTGAGCCTGTCAGTCTCCCATCAGTGCTGAGGGGCCTCAGATGCTGCCTCTTACCCATAACCCAGATGCTCCCAGGTGTGTTTATTTCCTAGAGCCGCTGTGACACACAGCCACAAACTGGGAGGCTCAGAACAACAGGCATTGTTCCTTGCACAGTTCTGGAGGCTGGAAGTCCAAAATCAAGGTGTTGGCAGGGCTGGTTCCTATGGGAGGCTCTGAATCTGTTCCAGGCTCTCCTGGCTCCTGGTGGTTGCTGGCAATCCTTGGAGCCCCTTGACTTGCAGATGCATCACTCCAGTCTCTGCCTTCATCTTCACATGGCATTTTCCCCATCTCTCTGTCTCTGTGTCTTCTTCTCCTCATCTTATTGTCATATTGGATTAAGGGCCTACCCTGCATCAGTATGGCCTCGTCTTAGCTAATTTCATCTGCAGTGACCCTATTTCCAAATAAGGTCACATTCTCAGGTTCTAAGAAGGACATGAATTTTGCACGGGATAATGTCCAGCCCAGTGCACCAGGCAATGCCAAGGGCATCACCCGGTAGGAGGCTGGAGATGACTCCATTTCTGTGAGGTCCTCCTTGGCTCCTGTGTCTTTGCTTCTAACAGCCTGTGCCTGCCACTCTCTCTCGAGGGCACCCCTTGAGCTGTTAGAGGGGCTTTGTGTGCACAAAATTCAGACACACACATGCACACACACACATGCACATGCATGCACACACACATGCACACATGCACACACACATGCACATGCATGCACACACACATGCACACATGCACACACACACATATACACACACACACAGAGCCAGAGTGCCTGGGCATTCGTGACCCCTGGAGCTGTCTTACCATGGTGATGACTGGCAGGTGGGCTGGGCGCGGTGGCTCACGCCTGTAATTCCAGCACTTTGGGAGGCCAAGGCAGGTGGACCACCTGAGGTTAGGAGTTCAAGACCAGCCTGACCAACATGGTGAAACCCTGTCTCTACTAAAAATAGAAAAAAATTAGCTGGGTGTGGTGGCACATGCCTGTAACCCAGCTTCTTGGGAGGCTGAGGCAGGAGAATCACTTCAACCTGGGAGGCGGAGGTTGCAATGAACCGAGATCGCGCCATTGCACTTGAGCTTGGGCAACAAGAGTGAAACTCCATCTCAAAAAAAAAAAAAAAAAAAAAAAAAGGAATGACTGACAGGTGCACACGCAGAAGCCCAGATCCCTGGCCTGCAGTTGAGCACAAACTCTGAGGTGTAACTTATACTCCAGAGCCCCCCACAGGTCAGTTTCAACTGACTTCACCCTCCATGTCTAGCTCCCCCTACTCTGACACTGGCTTGTCCTGGGAGCACTTTCTTAAGAAATCACTTTCATGTGAATTCTCTTCTCAAAGTCTGCTTCTGGGCAGCCCAAGCTGAAACAGATCCCCATACCTGGAGCCTGCTGCAGCCAGGACTGATATGCAGGAACCCAGCCCAGGGAGCCACAAAGGGATCCACCTCCCTGGATCCGGGGGTTCCATGATTCATGGGCGATGGTGCTCTGTAAATGGGAAGGCCCTCTGTGAACACTGGGGTGTTTGCCACGCATTCTGCTCAATTGTCCCCTCTATGGGCGGGCCTTCCCCAACCACACTGTCCAAGATACTCTAATCTTGTCCTTTCAGGCTGCTGATCAACTAGCTCAGGAGTCAGTGTGGACATGTCACACTTCGTCCTCCATGAGATGGAGATGACCAAATCTATTCATAGTTCTGTGTGCCAACCTGTGAACCAGACCTGAGCCCCTTACCCCTCTGACAGTCAGCTTCAGGAAATCGCCATGAGGCTACAGGTGTGTGTTGAGGGGTGGGTAGAGACACAGCAGAAGTGGGTGGCGTGGGGTCTGGCACACTTCTTCATGTAACCCACTTGTACCTGCTGGACCTGCCAGTCTCGATCCCAAATATCACTGTAGCATTTTTCTTTTTTATATTGTGATAAATACATTTATTTATTTATTTTTAAATTTTATTTTAATTTCCAGGGTACATGTGCAGAATGTGCAGGTTTATTACATAGGTAAATGTGTGCCATGGTGGTTTGCTGCACCTATCAAGCCATCATCTAAGTATTAAGCCCAGCATGCATTAGCTATTTATCCTGATGCTCTCCCTCCCCACACACCTCCTGAAAGGCCCCAGTGTGTGATGTTCCCCTCCCTGTGTCCATATGTTCTCATCGTTCAGCTCCCACTTATGAGTGAAAACATGCGGTGTTTGGTTTTCTGTTCCTGCATTAGTTCGCTGAGAATAATGGCTCCCAGTTCCATCCATGTCCCTGCAAAGGACATAATCTCGTTCCTTTTTATGGTTGTATAGTATTCCATAGTGTATATGTACCACATTTTCTTTATCCAGTCTATCATTGGTGGGTGTTTGGGTTGATTCCATGTCTTTGCTATTGTGAATAGCGCATTGTAGCATTTCCATCGTACAGTGGGTTGCTGCTGTGCCTGCCTCACATTAGGATTTGGTGGATCTGGTCATAGCCAGCTCACAGAGGGAAACTCAGCCAGCATAGTTGCTTGATGTCTCATGGTCAGGCTCTGAGTCTCTGTAGGGTTCAGTAGCCTGCCAGCAATTGTTTTTCAAAAGGAGAGTAGTTCTCCACTGCAGAAAATTTTAGAGGTCTGTACTGGGACTCTTCTAATGGGGTTTGTTAAAGGCTCCACCCAAGTTCTTTATCTAGCACCATAAATCTTCTCAGTCTTGTGGCTAGCAGAGCGGCTCACACTGCAGCTTGGACCTATGCAGCGTTCTCTTTTGCTTTGTCTTGGAACCGAAAGCTTTCTGAATCGCCTAATAAATAGGTCAGAGTAGTGTTCCCAAGTGTGATATATGCTGCTTTGAAATTCAAGGAGGACAAAGAAGGTGGGCGTGAAACAACAGAAAGACAGTTTCTCGCAGTTGGGGAGATCAGAAGTCTGAAACCAAGGTGCTGGCAGGGCTGACATGGGCAATACACGAGGCCCCTGTATTGCCTCTTCCTGCTTCTCTTGGCTCCAGACATTCCTTGGCTTGTGGCTGCATCACTCCAATCTGCGTCTGTGGTCACATGGCCTCCTCCTCTTCCCCATGTGCCTCTGTTCTGTATGTCTCTTATAAGGACATTTGCCATTACATTTAGGACCTGCCTGCATCATCCAAGATTACCTCCCCATCTTGAGATCCTTAACTGAATTACATCTGCAGAGATCCGTTTTCCAAATAAGGTAATATCCCTGTAGGTTCTGGAAATTAGAACATGGACATATCTTTGGGGGGGAAGGGGGGGGCGCTTTTTCATCCTACTGTATGGTAGAGGTGCAAATGCAGCAACTTGTCTTTTTTTCTGAGAGGGGATGGCTTGGTATGCCTCAGATCACGGGTTCCTTCAGATCTTCATCAATATGGGGGACCCTGAATTTTCGGAGGCTTTATCTTCCACTCTCTGGTGTGCATACATTTTTGTTTTGTTTTGTTTTGAGATGGAGTCTCACCCTGTCACCCAGGCTGGAATGCAGTGGCACGATCTTGGCTCACTGCAACCTCCAACTCCCGGGTTCAAACCATTCTCCTGCCTCAGCCTCCCAAGTAGCTGGGGTGACAGGCGCCTGCCACCATGCCTGGCTAATTTTTGTATTTTTAGTAGAGACAGGGTTTCACCATGTTGACCAGGCTGGCCTCGAACGCCTCACCTCAGGTGTTCCACCCACCTCAGCCTCCCAAAGTGCTGGGATTACAAGCGTAAGCCACTGTGCCCAGCCATATATTTTATTAAAGCATCTTGGGTTCTTGCCATTTTTCCTCCTTAGGTTTAGAGCAGCAAGAGCATGGGGGCAACTGTCCAGTGAAGGGGGTCTGCTGAGAGGCTTACCCACAGCATCCACTGCAGTGTCCTTGATCATCTTGACACCCCATGCTACCACCCAGGTCCATCATGTTAACATTGTGTGAACATTGGCTGCAAACTGCTCACATCTGCCCCCTTCTCTGGAAAATTGCTCTCTGCCAAACAGTAGACATCTCACCATGGAGGTTATGCCCCTTCGGGGGTGTGGCAAGTCTTGCCAACTGACTTACCTGAGGACACAAAAAGTCTGCTCTCTGGAGGGGACAAGTCAGTGCTGTAATTCATGCTCCAAAGGCCCTCATGAGACCAGAATCAGGCTGGACTCCAGCCCAGGGATGTCATAGATTAACTTTCTTTCCCTGCTCTGTCCTGCTTCCCTCTTTCCACTTCCCCTGAAAGCCCTCCCCCCAAAAATCCCCACCTCTGGATCTGCTTCTAGGGAAACCTGACCTAAGAGATTCCTTGGGTGTATTAGTCTATTCTCACGCTGCTAATAAAGACATACTCGAGACTGGGTAATTTATAAAGGAAAGAGGTTTAATTGACTCACAGTTCCACATGGCAGGGGAGGCCTCACAATCATGGTGGAAGAGCAAGGAATGTCTTACATTCCTTGTTCCAAATGTGAGAAATTGGCCAAAATAAAGGGACTACAGGCCCCCTGCAAGTCCAAAATCCAGTGGGGCAGTCAAATATTAAAGCTCCAAAATGATCTCCTTTGACTCCATGTCTCACATCCAGGTCACACTGATGCAAGAGGTGGGTTCCCATGGTCTTGGGCAGCTCTGCTCCTGTGGCTTTGTGGGGTACAGCCTCCCTCCCGGCTGATTTCACAGGCTGGCATTCAGTATCTGTGGCTTTTCCAGGTGCACAGTGCAACTGTTGGTGGGTCTACCATTCTGAGGCCTGGAGGATGATGACCCTTTCTCACAGCTCCACTAGGCAGAACTCCAGTGGGGACTCTGTGTGGGGGCTTCAACCCCACATTTCTTTTCTGCACTGCCCTAGCAGAGGTTCTCCATGGGGGCCTCACCCCTGCAGCAAACTTCTGCCTAGACATCCAGGTACATCCTCTTGAAATCTAAGCAGAGGTTCCCAAGCCTCAATTCTTGACTTCTGTGTACCCGCAGGCACAATACCACATGGAAGCTGCCAAGGCTTGGGGCTTCCACCCTCTGAAGCCACAGTCCGAGCTGTACCTTGGCCCCTTTTAGACATGACTAGAGCAGCTGGGATGCAGGGCACCAAGTCCCTAGGCTGCACAGAGCAGGGGGGCTCTGGACCCCAGCCCATGAAGCCATTTTATCCTCCTAAGCCTCTGGGCCTGTGATGGGAGGGGCTGCCACAAAGTCTGTGACATGCCCTGGAGATATTTTACCCATTGTCTTGGCGATTAACATTTGGCTCCATATTACTTATGCAAATTTCTGCAGTAGGCTTGAATTTCTCCTCAGAATATGGATTTTTCTTTTCTATTGTATCATCAGGCTGCAACTTTTCCAAACTTTTATGCTCTGCTTCCCCATTAAACATAAGTTCCAATTCCAAACCATATCTTTATGAATGAATAAAACTGAATGCTTTTAACAGTACCCAAGTCACCTCTTGAACACTTTGCTGCCTAGAAATTTCTCCCACCAGATGCCCTAAATCACCTCTCAAGTTCAAAATGCCACCAGTCTCTTTGGTAAAACAGCAACAGTCACCTTTGCTCTTCCTTTGTCTTCTGCCATGACTGTGAGGCCTCCCCAGCCATGTGGAACAGAGAGTCAATTAAATGATACCATGATGGAGGATGGAGTGAGGGAGTCCTGAGGCTGGACCATGAAGGTGCTCTGCTGTCCCTGCCATGTAAACTGCTCTAGTGCCTCTCTGCTGTTGGATATCAGGAAGAAAGGATTTACTAAATTGGTAGCTGCATACCAAATTCCAGAGACAGTGTTGATCTGCTGTAGTCAAGATGCCACATCTGGCACAGTGGGTGAAATTGGACTATGCCTGGCTATGTTTATGGTAGTCTGCAGTCAGCTCCTCTGAGAGACCTTCCCCAACCACCTTATCTAATGATGTCTTCCAACTCCCAGTCTTCCTCCATCACATTATCCTGTATTATTTTTTTATGTCACTGATTACTGTCTGCAGCCATGTGATCTATTTATTCGTTTATGTCCTTTCTCCCCAATTAGGGTGTAGGCTCCAAGGGAATAAGGACATTGTGTGACTTGTTTGCAGCTGCATCCCAAGCACCCACCACTGTAGTAGATGCCTAACCCATGTGTGTTGAATGAATAAAAGAGCAGGCCAATGTTCTTTTGCTCGAAGTAGATAGAGGGGAAGAAATAGGGTTTTCTGTGGAGATTCCAAGGCAGAGGCCATTTCTGGGGGTCACTGGGGTGGGAGAAGGCAGGTCAAGGTAGGTTGGCTTCCAGGCAGTGCAAAGCCCCTGGCCTCTGCCAGCCTCTCACTGGCCAGTCTGCTTGTTGGGTCTGGCACAGGCCTCAAGGAAACATAACATTTTTAATAAAACCTCAGAGTCAATAAAGGCGAACGGTCCCGGGTGCCTCTCCTGCCGGCCCCAGCTGTTGACTTTAGAAGTCAAGAGAGTGGGGCGTTGCCCAATTCTTGTGTAGTACAGGGAGATATAAGCTGGAAGGGCCTAGCCCATTTTATATGAAAACAAAACAAAACAAAACAAAACAAAACTCACCGGGCCTTGGAAAGAGTCCACCACCAGCCAGAATCAAAGGTCCATTCAGAGCGACAGAACTCCTCACATTCGCCGCTAATGAAAACCAAATTTCTCATCCCTCTGAGCATTTCCAGGGGCTACAACTGGAAGGGGCTGCAGAGTCTTTGGCCACCCCTCCCACCACCGAAGGGGTCCCACTGTGTTAAAATAGTTTTATGATAATATAGGCCTCGTATTTTTCTAATTTCAGGCGTCAGTGATTTAAGACGGAGTTGTTTTCATGGAAAAAGAAATAGAACCTGTTTGTGGTAGGGCAAGACTGCCGCCCAGGCAGATATTCCCACTGTGTGCGTATTTGGGTAGGGGGGTGAGCTTGCCACCGAGAGGCTTGGACCTAGCTCCGGGGAGGCCTCGTTCATGAAGTGCCCCACCTTGGGCTGGGAAGAATGGGCTGGGGGTTTCCAGACAGATGCTGAGACAGTCACAGTGACTTCTGTTTTTTGATTTCATGCTTTGTGAAATCTTAGAATCACAACTCAGAAAGGTAGAGGCATCCCTCTCAGACGCAGAGAAAGGGCCTCTGTTTTTTTAAAAAGACATTTTCTCATTTCTTTTTCTTTTTTTCCTCCCCCTTGATCAATCTTTATAAGCAAGTATGTGTAGAAATGTCACTTGTTTTTTTCTTAAAGTCAACTTGATTCTTACTTTGAGCCTCCAGTACTTTTAGTTGGTAGGAAACTTAATATTTTCAGTGACTGCTCTGCCTTCATCAGGACCAGGTGGAATTCTGTGCTTGTTTCTCAGTTTTGTTTTGTTTTCAGGTGGAATCTCACTCTGTTGTCCAGGCTGGAGTGCAGTGGCACAAACTCAGCTCACTGCAACCTCTGCCTCCTGGATTCAAGTGATTCTTCTGACTCAGCCTCTTGAGTAGCTGGGATTACAGGCGTGTGCCACCACGCCCGGCTAATTTTTGTATTTTTAGTAGAGATGGGGTTTCACTATGTTGGCCAGGCTGGTCTCGAACTCCTGACCTCAGGTGACCCTCCTGCCTCAGCCTCCCAAAGTGCTGGGATTACAGGCATGAGCTACCGCACCCAAACTGTTTCTCAGTTTTTTTCATCTGTAAGATGGGGAGAATGATAATACATACCTCAACGGGCTGGGTTAAAAAATGGCAAAATATTTAGAATAGTGCCTGGCATAGACTAAGCGTTAACTATTATTATTATTATTATTTTTATTATTCCAGAGATAAAGAGAAGGCATCAAACCTAGTATGAGGGTATCAGGGAAGGCTACCTGGAAGAGGTGGTGTTTCAGCTAATGACAGATGAGGTAGTCCTTGCATGATTTTGAACTCCTCTGCTTGGACATTTATCAGTCTAGAAGTTTGATATGCTATACCCCGAACAAGTGTGCTAATTTTAGAAAACTGTAAAGAAGAAAACAGAAAACAGCCATAATCCCATCTTTGCATTGATTTCATTCTAGATTAATTTTATCTCGATTTTTAACTATATTAATTGATAACCTGTATACGCAGTGTCTGGCTAGAAAAATGTTTATTTCTAAAAAGTATTTATATATTTATAGGAAATACAGATCTGAACGGGGGAGAAAAGCCTAAAAATATTAACAGTGGTTATCTTTGGAGGGGGGATTATAGATCATTTTTCTTGTGTGTTTGTTGGTAATCCGGACTGTCTACTTGCCCTCTCATGGTTATATATGAGTTTGTGTCATTTAAAAATGTCATTTAGTCTGGGCATGGTGGCTCATCCTATAATCCCAACACTTTGGGAGGCCAAGGGGGAAGGTTTGCTCGAGGCCAAGAGTTTGAGGCCAGCCTGGGCAATGTAACGAGGCGCTGCCTCTAAAAAAATATTAGCCAGGCGTGGTGGTGCACACCTGTAGTTCTAGCTCCTTGAGAGGCCAAGGCAGGAGGATCACTTGAGCCCAGGAGTTGGAGGCTGCAATGCACTCCAGTCTGGGTGACAGAGTGAGACCCTGTCTGAAAATAAAAACTAAAAATATTATTTAAAATGTAATATATAGAACTCAGGAACCGCAGATGGAGAATCTCGTAACCTTTATATTTTCAGACCATGAAGGAGAGTGGGGTAGCTCGGCCGGACTCTGAGCGTCCTGGACCCACAAGTCTGAGAGGCTGCATGTGGCCTCTGGTGTGGTCACACGGTTCTATAAGGAAACTGAGGCAGGACATAAGGCTTCACTTGTGAAGCGGTGGGGAGGGAGGGGGCAAGGGCCAACTGGGTGATAACAAAGACTATTGTTAAGACCTTGCCCCCAGTGGCACATGAAATGCCACTAACCCTGAGGGATTGAGAGACATTCAAACCTGAGGTTTGGGGCATGGTGCCCTTCCTGTGACTTTGGTGCTAATGATGTCTAAGATACCTCTTAGCTCCTCCCTCTGTCATTCTGCACAGACTTCTCCTTCACCCAGACTATTTTAGTAGCCTGTGAACAGGTCTCTGCACCCTCATCCCCAGTCCGCGCCACCATGGTGCTCCCCTCCAACACATACGTCTCCGCTTGGCTCCCCGGTGCCATCGACCCCTGACATGGATCCTTTCCCACCTCCCATCACCATTGCTCCACCTGCCCCACCATCCTCCCAGCTCAGCGACGCCTGGTTCTCCAGGCCTTTGCACGTGGGATTCCCTCCTGCCGCATCTCTGCTTGGTCCATTCCTGCTCATCTTTCCATTCGATCTTGGGGGACAGACATTTTCTCTGAGGAGCCTGGCTTGTTTACCCTGGTCCACACTGGGCTGGCACAACCTGCTTTCCTGTCTGTCTGCCCTGTGAGATCCCTGAGGCCATGACTGTGATTTGTTCGCCTTGTTCTTGGCGTCTGGCACCTGGGGGTTGGGTGGGGCTCTGTGTCTGGGGAATGAGTGAATGAATTCTGGCCAAGGCCTCGAAGACACCCAGCCCAATGAGCTGAGTGGGGTGGTGTGACCCAAATGGGATGTTTGGACACCAGAGAGCCCACATTGCTGCCAGCTGTCAGGGTGGGCACAAAGGAGGGTAGTCCAGGCCGGCTCCAGGGCTGCCACACTCCCCTTCCCGTGATAGGTCCCCCGGGCCAGGCCCAGGGGCAGGCCCTTTCTGTGGGTGAATATAAATATATAAAACAAACAGCGCACTCTTAGCTGCAAAACTAAAAATAGGAAGCGCGGGATCCGGCTCCCCCGGCTTCCCCAGCCGCTGGACCACACAGGTGTGGCTGCGGATGTCGGGGCGATGTGGCCCCTCACCCCTCCCAGCTCTGGAGCCCTCATGGGGAGGAATGAGGGGCATTTTGGATTTCTGCCAGGAACAGTTCATTCTTTCACTGTGGCCTCCCTCCTGCCCCCGTCCCGTTTGACAGCTCATTTCATTTACGACCCCAAAACAAACCGACCCTCTGAGGTGTATTCTCTACTCACGTGGCCAGGCTGGGGTGTTTGGTGCAGCTGAGAGCTGCCCTCTGGGCCATGCTGGGGCCGCATTTATGGGGGGTGCAGTCTGGGGCAGGGGAAGGGCCGGGGCTGAGGAGGGAGGCAGGGCCTGGGTCTGCATGCAGCCCTGCCCTCCCCGACACACGGCACTGGCCCCACCCCGCGCCACCTCCTCAAGCCCTCACCAGGCCCCAGTGTGGGAATGTGTCATCTCTGGCCTGTAGCCTCACTGCCAGGACATCCATTTCTCAGCATAAAAGCAAAAGCCATCTCCATGGCCACAGCCCAACAATGGCAGGGCTGCTCCCAGGGGCCGGCAAGGCGGGTCCATCTGGGCCACTTCACCCCACAGGAGGCCACTTCTGGGAGCCCCCAGGCCACAGCCGGCTCTCTGGGTCCATCACTGGGCCCATCTGGGCCAACCTCAAGCTGTGGGGGCTGAAGAAACTGGAGGGACTCAAAGTCCAGCCCAAATCAATGGGACTCCTAGAGCCTCCAAAGCGGAATTCTGGAGTCCAGGGGCTCCCAGGCTGTGAAACCAAATGGCTTCCTCAGCCTGGACTGGCTTCTACATGACCTAAGCTCCAGCTGGTAGCTCAGGGGACGCAGGTGGGGCTGGGCCTAGGGTCCAGGAGGCCAGGGTTGTAGGACTGTCAAAGTCAACCCTGCCTTCAAGCCAGGTACACCCTGTCCCAAAGCAGACGATCATGGGGCGTGGGGTCCTACTCCACACCCGGCACACGGCCGGTGCTCATTCAGCGTACGACCAAAAAGGGAGACTCAGAGAGGGACAGGGACCTCCCACCGCCACACAGCTCGGGAAGGGAAAACCTTCCCCGCGTCAAGACCTTTAGCAGGCCCTTTCAGGAATGAGCCACCTGGGGTTGGGAAGTTCTTCTTAATACCTAACCTGAATTCTTGCTGTAAGCTAGGCAGCCTCTCCTCACCCTTGTCCAAAGGGGCTGATGTCCGTGCTCTCCACCTGCTGCCCGGCGATGCCGCCCCTGTCGCCACCTGCAGGCCGCTGTGGCTACTGCAGCGCTTCCTCCCGCAGCCCTGGGACCTCAGGCAGGCTGCGACTTCTCTGGACCTTGAGTTTCCCCTTGGCAAGCTGCGTGTGCTGGTTCGTGACTGCTAGGGTGCAGGTGATGGAGATTTGAGTCAGGGACTCTGGAGGTCACAGCTCCTCTCCCATCTGCTGTGGCACCAAAGTGTGCCTGGTGAGTGGCTACCATCCCCTACAAAGTGACCCCAAATAAACATACATAGAAACGGTCTTGGCCGTGTAGATGCCGTTTCAGGACCAACCCTGGCAGAGACTGCCCAGAGCAGACCCACAGAGAAGTTCTGTAGCTACGGCTGAGGTCCTGTCCAGAGATAGACCTGCTGTCTTTTGGGTAAAAGGGGATTCCGGGCTAGGGAAATGGAAGCTTCTTGTTGGGAGTTGAATTTCAGGCAGACCAACCAAACCGAGCAGGGCAAAGCTTTGGGAGTGGTTTTTGAAGTCAGTGGGCATCACTCAAAAATAAGGTCTGTTTCATGAAAATTTCCCTTCACAAATCCCAACCGGCCAGGCTCTGGGCTGTGTGTTGGTACAAATCCCAAGTGGACCAGGCCTCCTTGCTGGGAAGGTGTGTGTGTGTGGGGGGGGCCTGTCAAGCCAGGTCCCCACACCGTCACACCCACACTACCATTGTTGGGCTGTGGTCCCAGTTCAGCCACGGACAACCCCAGGGAGACATGGACCTTGCTGACACTCCTTCTTTGCACCTCAGTTGTCTCATCTGCAAAATGGGGCACCGAAGTGGCTGCTTGCTCCCAACCCCCACTGTTGCTAGCTTGCCACAGATCTTGAAACACGAGCCTTAGAGGGGGGTTCTCACCAAGGCAGTTGGACTCTCCCTCTGCCTCTGCCCCCTTCCCAAATCTGAATCTGGGGCACGGGCAGGAATTCCTCCCAACACGGCTGGGAAGAATCACAGCCCGCTCATGATTGGTGGAAAGGTCGTGGCACTTTGAAGACCTATTTGATGCTCTCCTGGGGTCCCAGCCATACAGGAGCAGGCCTCACCGGCTGTCCTGTGGCCAGGGTGGTCTCTGCGGCCATTCCTGAAGAAGTTGGAAGCAAGGAGATGAAGGCGCTGGGTGTCTCTGTTCCTGTTCCTCTTGGGCAACAGCAGGAGGTCTCCATCCTCTCCCCCACCCCGCCCCACCTCCATGCATAGCCCTAGAAACCTGGCACTGGACTCCTTCCACACATCTCAGTTATATTATTGTAACAAATCAGTCAAAATTCCATTTTACAGTTAAATAGTACAGAAGACAGTTTACTGTACAAGCAAGTTGTGCATTAAAAACAAACACCAAGCAAATGATAGTGCAAAGCAGTTTCCACCCTGCTCCATCCTCTCGCCAGCTCTGGGATGGTTTTACTTCGGATATGAGTGCAGCAGGTGTCACACCTCAGCATGACGATATGTCACAAAAGATTGGTACCCACTACTGACAGGCTCACAGTAACACTGTATCAAAATATCTTCCTTTCCTCGTGCTTCCTGTATCAGTGTGTTTGCCTAGTACAACTTTAAAGCAGCCTTGTAAATAAGGACCTACTTTTACCAGCCCAGGCTGTCTGTACCCACTTTGGGCCTTACAGACTCAGTACGGCTGCCATCACTTTTTGTCAGGGGATGGGGGATGGGGTAGGAAGAGCAATTTATTTCCTAACCCTGCCTCTCCAGGATCAGGAAGGGGTAGTAATCTGGGATGAGACTACAAAGTGCTGGGCACTGGGAACCCAAAGGTGCCTCCCACGCTGACCTGGGACCAGCTACAACCAGAGAACAGGAGGGAATATACTACAAGGACAGTGGATTGATAGCTGCTTCCTGAGAAGGCATGGAGAGGCCCCTTGGGTGCAGGGAGTCAGCAGCTATTTTGAAGAGATGGAGACTGTTTTTCCAGTGAGGACAGGCGAAGAGAAACCGCAGCGGGAGGGAATGGAATAGAATCACCGGAAGGACTGCCTAACCTGCCGGTGTGTCTCTGGTGTATGGTTCTGGCCGTTGTGACAGATTGGGTGGGGACAGTGCTCTCACAGAGACAACCACTGAAGAGCATTTTGTAGGCAGATTTCTGCGTCCACAGAGGCCGAGGCAGAAAGTTAAAATACCACATGCTGCTAGCCTTTATGTGTTCCCTTACGCCTTTTCTAAGCCTTTCTGGGGCCAGAGAACTCTGATATGAGAATCCACACAGCCTGGCCCTTGGGCAAGCGCCCACTTTCCCATTGTGCAAAATTCAGGGGCAAGACTTCACCTCAGAACGCAGTGCAGCTGAGCTGTGGCTGGAGAGCCCTTTACAGTGCTTCTGTCCTGCCACGCACAGCCAGTGCTCCCCACCTGTCACATCCTGCCCACCTCCGCACAGCCTCCTGGACAGATGTCCTAGAGTCACAGAGGAGAGAGAGCCCAGCGTCTCATCAGCGTTTCCCTCGTCCTCCCAGGGGCGTCTGTGGTGCAGGCTGGTGGGATGCTGCCTAACAACCCCCACACCCTCAGGAGGCAGCTGGGGGTCCGCGGGGGGAGAGGGGTGGGGATGTTGCTTATAATCAAGGAGCTATACCTGTAAGAGACCTTGTGTTTGAAAATGTTAGGTTAAGCTTCTTTTTCTAAAATCAGTTTTAAAAACTTTTTTTTTTTGCTCAGGACTATTTGCTTTCAGAGCACAAAACAGGTTACAGACAGGTGTGCGCCAGGAGTTGCAAGATTTGGCTGGATCCTCCCGGGAGGCTTGGGGGATGGGGCACAGCTTGGCTGGACCCAGGGGGGACAGGGACATTGATGTCTGACCCAAAATGATCCCTCACCTCAATGCCTTCTGCTAGGACCTATCTGGCCCTCCTGTTCTCTCCATAAATGGAAATTATGAGACCACCTAGGGGAAAGGGGACCTCCTACTCCCCCACCCCCCACCCCACCGAGAACTGAGAGTGGATGCGTTGGGCTGGTAAAGTGCATGGAGGAGCCGGTCTGTAGGTGCTTTCCTGGGTTTAAGGACCTGATGCCATAGACTCATCTTCTCTGGGGCCTGGGACCCATACGGCTGGGGGAAAGCCAACAGTCAGGAACGGAGGGGAAGCTGGGCTGGGGGGACTGGCTTGTATGTGTTCTCAAACCATCTCTGCCAGCAGCCTGCTGGGTCCTGCCCCATCTGTACAATGAGGGGAACCCCGCTCAAGGGTGGCGGGGGCGGGGGACATTTTCCAGTTCTGACTCAAATCTGTGTAAATGCAGACGGGGCTGGACCCAGGGGGTGCAGGGGCTCCAACGAAGGTGCAGGGGTCGGGAGGTTTCCCAGGGCCTGAGGCTTATCCTGTGGGCCAATGCTGCCTCTCTCTGGAGGAGAGATGGCCTCTGTCCCAGGAGACATGGGCCCCATGCAGCACTGGGCATAGCTGGAGACAGTGACGTCCTTCTGTAGGGGTGGCAGGAGGCTGATTCCCCACAGAAGTATGGGATGAGATGGCCAGGATCTGGGCCGGGGGCAGTGTCCTGGGCCGGGGTGGGGGTGGTTCCCTACGCCTCTGTACAAGGATGTGGCTGCACAGATACAGCCAGAGCCACCCACAAGCTGGGACCACCCTGGGACCAAGACCACCCCGGAGCGCAGGTCCCATCCCTGCCCGGAGCCTCGGAGCCGGCCCATCACTGGTCTTGAAGGTTGTTAGGGTCCCCGCCTCCAGCGGGAGGAGTCCACCAGGGCAGTCAGTAGGGCCGCCACACGGCCTCATCCATGCGGCCTGGAGTGCTCAGGGCCGTGGGTGAGTTGCTGTGGCTGCCGTCGGCCTCCACGCCGTCACTCTGGCCGCCCAGGCTGGGGTTCATGAGGTTGCCGGCGGCGACAGAGGCAGCGCTGCTGGTGCAAGAGGCCAGCATGCGGGTGGGCGAGCGGTCGCCCCCACTGCTGCTGCCGGCCACCATGGAGAACTGGTAGGAGCCAGAGGATGTCCCGTAGTACAGGTGGTAGGGGGACGGGTTGGCCTGGAAGGGCCCGCTCTGGTTCTGCGGGGCCCCCGGGTAGGGTGGTGGGAGGTAGGTGTGGTGGAAGCGGCTGGTGGCCGGCATGCCCGCCACGCTAAGGCTGCTGATGCTCGTGCCCGAGGGCGTGGCGCTGTAGGGGAAGGCGGCTGACATGGCCCCGGGGTAATGCATCCTGGGGTCTGGGAAGCGGCTCTCCGTGAGGGTTGGCAGCGTGGGGAAGGAGCGGTCAAACTGGCGGGGGTCGGAGAATGGGTTCAGTTCCGAGGTGCCTGGAGGACAGCAAGGAAGAGGTCAGTTGCAGCTCGAGACAACCCCAGGAGGCCTTCCTGAAGAATGACCTTGGGCTGTGGTCCCCAAGGCCCATCTGAGGGACCCCTAGTTCTAGACCTGGCTCTCTTCTTCCTGCCCTAGGCTGCCCAGGGCCTCCCCTGCCAGCACTCCGGACACAGACCTGCCGGGAAGCTGGTGGGAGCGTGCCCCGGGCCAAGAGGGGCCACGGGAGGCCCCCCGCAGCAGCAGCAGAAGGCGGGGGGGTCTTTTCTTCTCTTTAAATCCTCCTTCCCAGCCTCGCAGAGGAAAGGCCTAGGATGTGGTGGTGGGGCTGAGGGCAGGGTCAGCTCAGGCCTCCCGGCAGCCCTGCCCAGGCAGGTTCCTGTCCCCACCGGCCCATGTTAACAGCTGGCAAGGCCGTCGATGTGTAAAGGCTCCAATGACCGTGTGAGACTGGGAGTTGGAACCCGCTTTTGAAGACAAGAAAATGGAGGCAGAGAGAGAGCAAGGCTGAGTGTCTGTGGTAGAGAAAGGACTGGTTCTCATCACAAGGCTTCTGCTGGGGACACACGTGCCTCTCCTGCCCGGGTGCAGCACGCGGAGGTTCTGTGAGCTCACACCTGGGTTGTGGACACTGAGTTCACAGGAGCTCTGGCCTCTGCCTCACCCTGGGCCTGTGTCACTGGAGCTGACTCGTGGCCACACAGTGACTGGATGCCACCCTAACCTGCCTCGGCAGCAAAGTGAGACAGCAGTCAGACAAACGTGGGGACCCAGACCCCGACCTGGTCACAGTGTCCAGCTCAGACCCCGCCCCTGCTCCCCCAGGAATGTGGCTTCTCAATGGGCTCCAAGGCAAGGGTGTTCCATCCTCTGTCCCCAACTTTTGTCATCACAGACCCCCAAAACCTCAGCATTCAAAGGGGCTCGGGGATTGAGTCTAACACCTTTGATGGGGAAACTGAGGCCCAGACAGGGTGAGGCACTTGCCTCAGGGTCACACAGCACATGGGACCTGGCACACAATCCTAGGGTCTCTGGTCCTGAGCCCCAACACGTACTTGAGAGGGAGCTGTCCCGTCTTTGAGGCAGCACAGGATCAAGGCTTACTGTGTGGCTTCTGGAGCCAGACAGTTATCCTGGTTTGGACACTTACTAGCTTTGTGTCCTTGGGCAAGTCACTTAACCTCTCTGCGCATCAGTTTCCCCATATAAAACATGAGACGATGACAGTTCATCAGGATTCAGTTAATACAAATGGAGTACTTAGAATGGCACTGGGCACAGAGCAGGGGTCCATGAGGCTTTGCAAGGCCACTGTGGCTGTGGTGCCTCTTACTCTGGGTACCCAGGAGAACTGGCTCATTCAGGTCCCTGCCAAGCTGAGGCCCTGGTGCGGGGCCTCCCTTCTGTTCTGGCAGCGGGGGGAGGTGGATGAGCCCCCAGCAGTGGTCCAGAGGTGCCGTCTGTCCAGCCCAGCAACCCCTCTGTGTCACCCACCAAAGGACAGGGGCTGGTGCTAGCTGGGGTGGGCTCTGCCTGCCATGCCAAGGCTTGGCTAAGGATGGACAGCTATGACCCTGAGGTGCTGTGTGACTTCGGCTGGGACTTGGAACTTCTCGGGGCTTTGGGGTCTTCCCAAGTCAGCTGGGGTATGTTTCCCTCAGCAGCGGACTCTGGCCCTGGGCGTGGATCCGAACAGAGTGATGCCCCTGGCTGAAGGTAAGACGACGTGGGGACAGCAGTCTGGTGGGGGGGGGGGGCCTTCTGGGACATCTGGGATGCTCCCTAGTAGGTCACTTGGCTGTCCCTGCCCCTTGAGGCCGAGAGCCTCCGAGGCACCTGGCTGCCAGTTTTCATCTGGGGAGCCCCTCGGGGGGAGAGGTCCTGTTGCAGGTGCTGGGCACGTCAGCACAGCTGAGACGGACGGGGTGGAAGTGGGTGCTGGCTGCCTGATGGGAACCCCATTCTCAAGATGAAGGAAACAAATGGGGACCGCAGGATGCAACAGCAGGACTGGGCCCCTCAGAGCTCACACGGGCTGTAGGCGCTGGGCTGGGCCTCCCTGCACCTGCCACCGTCCCCTCCAGCCTCTCTCCTCAGGGCCACCACCCCTCCTCTGGGGTGACGGGGGAAGTACCTGCCCTCAGCACTCCCTCAGACCCCCCAGCAGCTCCCTCCGAGCTCCTGTACCCCCACCCCGCAGCCTCGCAGCCCCAGGAAACCCGAGCTGCCCGGGGCACTGTCGAGCGGCCAATCCCAACAGTGGAAGGAAATGTTTATTTTCTTCTCCAGATTGCCCCGGCTGCTGCATGGTGGCTGAATGAGCCCTTTCAGCTGTGAGAAGCCCCCGTTGTGGGCGGTGGCGGCTGGGGGCTGGGGCTGGGGTATGGGAGGTGCTGGGGTCTCTGCACTGCTTGCCAGTGACCAAGGTTGGGGGGTCAAAGCAGTTAACAGGCACCGAGGGAAGTGGTGGTGAGGTGTCCCGAGGGGGACCCCGGGAGGAAGTCTGAGGGCAGAGGGAGGGGGGCCTGCGAGAGTGACTTCCCAAGCCTGGGTCTGCCAGCAAGCCCTCTTTGTCAGGGACCTCCTTCTCCCCACTTCACAGATGAGAAAACTGAGGCTGAGTTCAAGTGACTTGTCTAAGATCCCACAGCCAGTGCCTGGCAGAGCCTGAATTCCCAGCCTGGTCCAGCTGACTGCACAGTTCATGCTCCTGCCCTGTCCTGGTCATCCGAGGCCCTTTCTCTCACCCGAAGGGGATGGGCCTGAGGATGGAGAGGCCTGGCTGCCTGTGGCCCAGTGCTGTCGGGGGCTAGCAAGGGACTGGGCCAGGCCTCAGGAGGAAGCAGGCAGAGAAGCAGAAGTCAGCCACTGCCCCACACAGGCTGGGCTCCCTTCCTCCCAGCCCAGGGTGGAAGCAGCAGCTGTGCCTGCTGTGGGGCCAGGCACTGATTCCCAAGCTGTGCCCACCCAGCAGTGGATGGGCAGATGTGGGCTCTCCTTCCATGGGGGCTGGTGGACAGGAAGCCACTGTTCACCCCACCTCCTGGATTCTGGCTCCCCCGCTGGGCCCCGAACTCCTGGCCTGGCTCTGTCCACGGCAGGGAAAGGCTGCCTCTCAGGACCAAGGGCCAAAAGTCCTGAGCCCAGGCCAGAAGGGGAGAGGTCCTCTCTTCACACTGACGGCCTGCATCAAGCCCCTGGCCGCTGCACTATGCCTGGAACAATGTCTGTAGAGAGACCCAGTCGGCCCCCACCTCAGCGTGGCACCGCAGAAGGGGGTGGGGCAGGCAGACCGGTTGGCAGCCCTGTTCCAGGCCCCTTTATCTGTCCCCCCAGAAGTACAGAAAGTTCTTGGGAGCAGGTACTGTGGAGATTGTGGACCTGGTCCCAGATGGGCTGTGTGACCCGAGGGTGGCTCTGAACCTCTTAGGCCTCTCAATTCATTCATCTGCCAAGGGGGTTCTAACCAGGCTCCAGGGCACTGAGAAAGAATGGGCACAGTCCGTGACGGCAGCCAGCCGCCTGCATCTGTCCACCCGGCCACCAAGCACCCTTGGCACCCCACTTAGCCCGAGGGCTGGCTGTGCACACAGCCTCCCATGTCCCCAGCTCACTGACTGAGAGAACAGAGGAGAGATGCAGCCGGCAGCTGTTTAGCGAGCGCCTACTATGCGCCAGGCACCTCGATACTCCAGAAGACCTGCCTGAGGCCTGGCTGCCACTGTGCTTGCTGTATCCGTCTAGGAAGTGGAGATGGAGACCCCAGCTCCGTCTTCCCGTCCACCTCAGCTCCTCCTGTTTGGGAGGACTCTCTGGGCAGGGTGGGAGACCTTTCCCAGGAATGCTACATGCCTCTCTAGGGTTGGAATGTCACTTAACAGTGTGCAAAGTTTGTGTGAGTACAGTAATGTCATTTGAATGTCACCCCAGCCCTGGGTAGTGGCATCCGCCACCAATCCACTTTCGGATGAAAAATCGCAGGCTGTGGGGCAGGGGTGGGGAAACTGTACATGGCAGGTCATGCCCCAATTTTAATAGGGGCACTATGGGGTCAACCCCATTTCCCCAGGCACAGTGAACTCCTGGTATGCAGATCCCTGGGGCCAGGCACCGGGCATGTGTCAGTAATGTCAGTAAGTGTTTGCTGAGTGAATGAATGATGGCTAGCACACAGCAAGCCCACAGGAACCGTCTGCAGGTGCCAATGAGCACCAGCAGCTCCTCTACAAAACAAGGGGGTGCAGTGACTGATCTTCGGACAGGCTTTTGGTCTGGGGCAGATTGGACCATATCCAGGCCCTCCACCCCCACCTCACCCCGCTGCAGCCCCTCCCTCCGTGCCGTACCTTGGATTGGGGTCTGGGGCTGGCTGCTGAAGTGGCTTGTGGTGCTGAGTGAGCCTCGGGGGCTGGGTGTGCTCGGTGTCACCCGCATGCGCAGCCGTTCCAGGTCCCCAAAGCGGTCAGAGAACGGCTTGGTCTGGTCCTCCAGCTTCTGCCGGTGCCCTGCAGAGCACAGGGAGCCCATCAGCCGTTGCTTCCCCAGAGTCTCAGTGGAGACAGAAATGCCTCACTCTGCTGGGAAGATCTTCCTGAGGTCTGACCTTAGGCCTCTGCTGGGAGAACCCTGAGGTCACCACTGGCCTCTTTACAGAGGTTTTCAAAATACTTTATGAACAGAGAATGGTGGTTATGTGCCACCCCACATATCTAAACCTCCACAACACACGGCGATCTGAGCCTCTACAACACGCTACAACACACGGCGATCTGAGCCTCTACAACACGCTGTGATCTAAACCTCCACAACACACGGCGATCTAAACCTCCACAACACACGGTGATCTGAGCCTCTACAACACGCTGTGATCTAAACCTCCACAACACACGGTGATCTGAGCCTCTACAACACGCTGTGATCTAAACCTCTACAACACACGGCGATCTAAACCCCACAACACACGGTGATCTAAACCTCCGCAACACACTGTGATCTAACCCTCTGCAACACACTGTGATCTAAACCTCCACAACACACTGTTTGGCAGAAGAGGAAACTGAGGGCCAGGTGCAGTGGCTCACGCCTATAATCCCAGCACTTTGGGAGACTGAGATGGAGGATCAGTTGAACCCAGAAGTTCGAGATCAGCCTGGGCAACTATCAAGACCCCTGTCTGTACAAAAATTAAAAAAAAAAAAAAAAACTTAGCCAGGTGGAGTGGCACAAGCCTGTAGTCCCAGCTACTGGGAAGACTGAGGCAGGAGGATCACTTGAGCCCAAGAGGTGGAGGCTGCAGTGAGCTGATTGTACCACTGCATTCCAGTCTGGGCAACAGAACGAGGACCCTAGAGCTAAAAAAGGAAACTGAGATAACAGACATGAGAAAGTCGCTCATGCCCCCAAGGGAGGCAGGGAGATAACCCAGGAGCACTGCCACCCTCTGCCTCCCAGCATCCCAGCCTGCCTTGCACACTGTCTCCCATGTCTACGAGAACAATGGGAAGGGGCCCTAGGATGGGACTGAAGGCTTTTCCAGCCCTAAAGTCACTCTGGGATCCCCAGAACATGCCTTCTTCTCTCTGGGCCTCAGGCAGAAAAATAACTCCACCAGGATGCTGGGCAGAGGTGTAGGGGGCTTGCGTGAGAGACTAGACAGCCATCTCTGCCTGGAAGCTGGGGTCAGGGGAATGAGACGTCGCACCTGGAGAAAACTGCCAGCATTTTCCACTCCCCATCTGCCAGAGCCCACACAGGAAGCATCCCAGCCTCACATCCGAGGGCTCAGAGGTGCTGGGAGGGTCAAGGTGGCCAGGCCCCCGCCCTCCTGCGGCCTGCTGAGGCCGAGGGACACTTCTGGAGTGACGTCAAGCTTGCAGGGACCTCCCCTGCCACACACACTTTTTAAATTACTAATTTTACATTTCACAAGCAACATGTGAATATTTACAAAAATAAAAGCATTACAGATAAGGCTCTTTCCACCGCTCTAAGCTCCTCTCCAGAGTCCTCGCTGTGACCAGTTCCTTTCCAGACATTTTTCGTCTTCCACGAATGGAAAATGCAAAGTAAGTTTCTCATGGAACTCTCTTGAACAGTCTCAGCCTGGGTGTGTCATTCTGTAACTTGCTTTTTTTTTTTTTTTTGAGACGGAGTCTCGCTCTGTCGCCCAGGCTGGAGTGCAGTGGCGCAATCTCGGCTCACTGCAAGCTCCACCTCCCGGGTTCACGCCATTCTCCTGCCTCAACCTCTCCGAGTAGCTGGGACTACAGGCGCCCGCCACCACGCCCAGCTAATTTTTTTTGTATTTTTAGTAGAGACGAGGTTTCACCGTGGTCTCGATCCCCTGACCTCGTGATCCACCCGCCTCGGCCTCCCAAAGTGCTGGGATTACAAGCGTGAGCCACTGCGCCCGGCCTGTAACTTGCTTTTTCAGTAGCACACCTTGGAGCTCAAACTCAGTTTCCTTATCTGCAAAATGGGGAGAGTAATCCAGCCCCACAGAAATGACGGAGTTCCCACAAAACCCTGGGAATCCTCCCTACTACGGAAGGGATTCAACAAGCATGGCGAGAATGACACTGCTATCCCTCCTTCCTGCTGGCCACTGGAGGCACAGTTCACTCCACAGTCCCCTCCTTCCCAAGCTTCCCCTTTAGTTCCCTTACATGCAACACTCCCCGGAACGTCCCTGTTCACACCCCCTAGTGGCTGCGGCTTCTCCAGGGCTGACCGGAGGAAAGGACGGCTCCCTTGGAGGACTGTGCACTCCAGGGTTCGGCTGATCAACCCTGACATGGTCACGGCCATTCTACCTCACATGACTTGGTGGGAGGCTGCCAGGCAGGCAGGGTGGCCAGGCCCTCTTTTACAAGTAAGAGAACTGCAACTGCGGAGAGACGAGGAAGCTTGTCGGAGGTCACACGCCAAACAGGGGGTGGGATTTTCTGGACCTGAGACCCTTTAGAAAAGAAGATGGGGGCTAGGCGTGGTGGCTACACCTGTAATCCCAGCACTTTGGGAAGCCGAGGCAGGCAGATCACCTGAGTGAGGTCAGGAGTTTGAAACCAGCCTGGCCAATATGGTGAAACCCCGTCTCTACTAAAAGTACAAAAATTAACTGGGCATGGTGGCAGGCGCCTGTGATCCCAGCTACTCGGGAGGCTGAGGCAGGAGAATCGCTCGAATCCGGGAGGCGGAGGTTGCGATGAGCCAAGATCGCACCACTGCACTCCAGCCTAGGTGACAGAGCAAGACTCCTTCTCAAAAAAAAAAAAGATGTGGAAGGGGCTAAGGGGGAGGAGAAGGTTTGCCTAAGGCCTTGGGTCTAGAATGACATGTGCATTTTCTAGATTGGCAGAGGGAGAAGAGGCAAGATGTAGGTGGGAGGTAAAACAGAACTCACTGGGCTTCCTGAGGCCTGGACAAGTGACTTCTGGGGACTCGAAAAGTGGGAAAAGACTGTCAACTACTGTAGGGCATGAGGGGACAGAGCCCGAGGCCTCGCGTGGGCCTGATTTCTGATTTTCAGAATGGGAACACAATGGATTCTGGTACTTGTAGGCCCCCAAGCTCCCTACGCATCCCTGTTGGAAGCTCAAACAGGCATCTGGGAGCGTCAGAAAGAAAGCATGGGGCCTGGGAGCCACAGGGGCTCAGCCAGTCACCAAGAACCAGGGAGCCCCACCTTCTCCTCCAGTGAGGCCCCAGACCAGGAATCCATGGGACACTTGGTGGCAGGAATAAGACCATTTGGTCTCTGCCCAGGCCCCCACTGCTGCCTCCCAGGGCCCTTGGCAACAAAGGGGAAAACATGGGCTGGGGGCGAGTTTAGCTGGAGCTGGGGCTGCAAACTCAGATGCCCATAGGGATGGGGCAAGTCACGTGAACAAGGCAAGTGGGATGGGTGGGGCCTGGGGCAGATGGGGAGGAGGTGCCTTGTAGAAGGCACCTGACTGCTACCCTGAGGAGGGCAGGCCCAGTACGGCCAGAGCTTCCAATTCCAGGCCAAGTCCTCAGCCCTAATAGGCCTTGGAGGAAATGTTGTCCTTGCTCCTGAGGCCACTGGAAATGGCAGGGAGACGTGGATGAGCCGGGGGACAAGTGAGCAGAAGAATCTTAACAGGCATGAAGCCTGCCGGGTGGACGTGGGGACCACAGACTGATCCGACAACAGCCCGAGTGCAAAGGACCTGGGTGTCTTAGTCAGCCACAAGCTTGAAGGGAGCCCATAGGGCTGGTGCAAAACCTCAGGACTTGTTACTTTCGTCACAGGAGAATAAAGTCCCCTGTTTCTGAGTCACACCATGTACAAAGAGTGTTTACAGTTACTCCCGCGGCCTGGCGGAAGAGGGCGGGGTTCACAGCCAGCCTGGGTTCGAGGACGGGTCCTGCCACTTGCAGTCTGGTGGCCTCACTCAAGTCACACTCCTTTCCCCCACCCCAAGCTGCGGTGTCCCTATCACACTGTGTTTGTGGGTTGAGGTGCTGGCCTAAGGTATGGACACTTTCCAGCCACGTGGGTCACCACCATCATGACCGTCGCTTTTATCTCTGCTCATGCCCAAAGGAAGCAGAACTATCACCCCATGCTGGAGACCGGGGTGTGGGGGCCCGGATGCTAAAGTCAGGTGAGGAACACAGAGCCTGAGCAGCAAGGCAGGATTCACACCCGGATCCCCCGACTCCAAGCCCAGGGCTCTTTTCCTGACACTTTCCCTTTTGTTCCCATTGTTTAGACGGGGCCACTGAGGCTTCACCATGAGACCGACGCTGAGCGCCTGTTCCGGGACCCAGGCTGTGGGTTGGGTAATCTGACCCCAGAACCCATGCTCCCACCATATGCTCCCTTTGCCCTCCGCAGGGCAGACTTCCCAGAGGAGGGGAGTCCAACAGCACTTCGGAAATTGCTTCCTTGTTACTGTGGAACGCTGGAGCCACTGCCAGGGAGGGGCAGAGGGGAGCCAAGGCGGCCCCACGTGGCCAGGGCGCCAGAGAGTCTCAGAGCCACGGGGCCAGGGCTCTCACACTGGGAACAGAAGTTCCTGTGCCTGAGGAAAGAAGATGGTCTTCAGAAAAAGCCTCTTTCATTCGGTTACCCAGAACGAGAGCCGGGTGGGGAGCTCTGGCTCTAACCCACTCCGTCACCTCGGGCCCAGTCCTGCTATGCCTCAGTTTCCCCTCTGCACAGTCTGCTCATTGAGGCCCCTTCCTTTTGAAAGTCCCTGATTTAAGGTAGCGAAGATCAGCCGCTGGTCAGAGGGGCCCCAGAAAGAAAAGAAGGCAGGGCTGCTGGCCCCAGGGCCCACCCACTACCACTTCTTCCTGCTGCTGCTGTTCCCAGTATTTCTCGAATATTCTCTGCCCCCCAGTCTTCAGAGCCTCAGCTCAAGACAGCCTCTGCCAGCAATGCTTTCTGTCCTGTGAAGCCCACTCCAGGGGCCCCTCCTCCAGGAAGCCCCCCTTCTCCCACAATAGAGCCCCATCACACCTCTGCAGGCTAGGACTGCCCTTTAAAGCAGCCGCCAGCAGGAGTGGAAATCATCAAAACGGCAGCAGATGCTTACTGGGCGCTTCCTCCACGGCAGCATCTAAGCAGCTGACAAGCACCGTCTTGTTTCGCCCTGCAGCACCCCCTTGAGTAATGTCTGCCACCATCCTATCATATAGGTGAAAAACTGAGGCTCTGGACAGCCAGTGAGCTCAAGGTCATGCAGAGGACACATGGCCACCTGCTCTCCCTAGAGCCTGTGTTTTCACAATCGGGACTCCACAATAGATGTTAGGGCCCCGTCCAGCCCTGGGGCCCAGAGCTGCTATCTGCAGGCCCAGGAGGATAGGACTTGAGAGAGGAAGATGAGGTCTCAGTGGACTCCACCAGGGGCCCTTCCCTGATCTGAAGTTCAGGGTTGAGAGTGCAATTTCCAATCATACCCTGCTCTAGCCCACCAAGTCACTCTCTGCCTCTGGGCCACAGTGTCCACATCTGTAAAGTGGTTATCATACTGTCTAACCCCTGAGGGTGCCGATGAGCTGGAGGACAGGCCGCATGTTTTTAAAAGTAGAGGACTGAGGTGGCTGGGGAAAGCCCTGTGTTGGCCCTCAGGGCCTGTCCTGGCTGCTGTCAGCCTCCAGCTGCTGGGCTCAGATCAGACAGCTCCTCCAGCATGGCCTGGATTAGTGCCTATGACCCTCACTTATGGGAGGGCAGATCCCAGCCTGCCCCTCCCAAGGGCCCAGTGGCCCCAAGCTCATACCAGGCAGCTCTCACCCACCAGTGGTCATGGTCTTGGGCAAGCCACTCTTGCCCTCTGGGCCTCAGCTGTCTTATCTGCAAAATGGGGATCACACCTCTAAGCCCCGAGCGTCAGGAAAGGTTTCAAGAATTACACAGCCCAGCAGGCCTTGGCCTTTGAGGAAGGTGTTCTGGGTTCCCATTCTGACTTGGCCATCTGCTCCTAGGCAAACAGCTCCTCTCTGATGCATCTGTGCAGTGGGGGTGACCAGCCTCACAGGCATATGATAAAGGCCAAAGTGGGAGCAAGAATGCTTGGCCCCAGTCAGTCTGGGGACTCACCAGGGTCACATAGTGTGGGAGCTAGAGGACCAGGGCTGGATTCTGGGTTGGCGGCTCCTTTACCACTGTCCCCAGGGAATCCTTCCCCACCACCAGCCTGGCCAGCCTGGGGTCCTACCCCTGCCAGGTACCTGGTGCTTCTGGGGGAACCAAGAGACCATCAGGGTTACCCCCCTGCCTCCATGCAGGCCCAACACAAGCCCCTGTGATAGGAGTGGCAACCATTTTAGCAGGCATCCATGATGTGCCAGAAACTGTGCAAGGTGGGCCATGCATGTTGTCTCCGAGGGTCATATCCCTCTGACAGGCTGTGACTATCACCCCCGTTTTACAGACGGAAAAGTGGAGACACACGGTCAAGGTGACACGGTGTGTGGCACCCTTGACAGTCAAACCTGGAAAGGTCACACACTCTACGGAGCTCAGCTGCTAAGGTCATCGCTTTCAAGACCTCCATGAGAGAAGAGCTGGGTCACCTGGCCGTAAGGTCCAGCTGGCGAGAGGCCAGCTCGGTGTTCAGCCTCTCGGGAAAAACAGAGTCAGGCAGGGCCACAGGAAGAGCATCGTCTGCTGGGGACAGTGTGGGCTCCAATGACCAGGCCCTTCACCCATCTGAAGCCACTCGGCAGCCTTCTTGGCTGCCTGGTGCGGCTGTGACCCAGACACAGCAGCCACTGTCTGCCCAGCAGCAGGGTGGGGCGCCGGGCCCGAGGCCGGCTCTGCGGCCTGTCAGGAGATTTACACCCGACTCTTAACAGCCTCGCGGAATCGCAGGCGGGTGCCGGGCCTGGGGTGGTCTGCTGTGAATCGGCCCCCTGTGAGCAGATGAAAGCCGGGTCGGTGGCTGGGCAGGGAAACGGGCTGGCCGGGGGCCAGCGGGCAGGGAGGCGAGCGGTTCCCTCCCAGGGCTGCAAGTGGGGCTTCCAGCGGCCTGGGGTTGATTAGGAGAACCCGGGAGGTCTGTGGTTAACCCCTTCCCTCCTGCTGGGCAGACTCCACTAGCCCTGCCCCTAGCACAGGGGACACTCCTGGGGGTTGTGGGGATCTTGGGAGCCAGGGACCTGGAGCGGTTGCCTCTCCTCAGCCCAGGAAGAAACTGCAGAAACTCTAGGGCCTTCAAAGGCCCAACTACGGGCTTAGGGTCACTTCTCCTGCCCACGCCAAACCCTCGGCAGCCACACTCTGCTGGCTGCTCACTTCAGGCTCCTGCTCAAAGGTCACGTCTTCAGGAGGCCTCCCCGCCCCATCCCTTGTCCCATCCCTCGCATGCTCCACTCCTTCTCCCAGCTTTGTTTTTCTTCATAGGACTTCCCACTACCCGAAATGACATTAATGAATCATTTGCTTATTCATCAACGATTCATGGAGCAGCTCTGAAGGGCTCCTGCCTGCATGCCCGGGGTCTAGCTATACCAGGGCCTGGCAAACCAGGGAGAAGAACTCTGCCCTTGTAGAGCATAAACAATAGGGGGCCGGGCGGGGTGGCTCACGCCTGTAATCCCAGCACTTTGGGAGGCTGAGGTGGGCGGATCACTTGAGGTTGGGAGTTCGAGACCAGCCTGGCCAACATGGTGAAACCTTGTCTCTATTAAAAATACAAAAAATTAGCTGGGTGTAGTGGCGTGTGCCTGTAATCCCAGCTACTCAGGAGGCTGAGGCAAGACAATCTCCTGAACCTGGGAGGCACAGGTTGCTGTGAGCCGAGATCTTGCCACTACACTCCAGCCTGGGCCACAGAGCAAGGCTCCATCTCAAAAAACAAAACAAAATGGGAGAAATGAATAACAAATGAAACAAACTATCGAACTAGATAGCACCTTAGAAGGTGGTAGTGGTAAGTGCTCGGGGTAACCTTAAAGCCAGGAAGGAAAAGGGGGAGAGGTGAAGAAGGCTGTGTGTGTGCCACTTGAAACAGGGAGACTGCTGAGAAGTGCAGAGGCTTTAGGGTATAAAGGAGTTGGCCATGCATCTGGGGGTGACAGGTAGGAGTGTTCCAGGTAGAAAAAAGAGCAGTGCAAAGGCCCCCAAGGCAGGAGTGTCCCTGGCAAGTTCAAAGACCAGTCAGGAGGCCAGGGTAGCCAGAGTAGGGTGTGGGAGGGAGGGCAGGGGGTAACGGGCACAGGCTAGGTGGGCGTGAGGGCCATTCCCCCACAGTGGTCCATGCCAGACTTGCCAGGTGTCACAGGCCCTCCTGCTGGGATCCTGGACCCGGCTCAGCAACCTGCTTCTTAACCAGCCCCCAGTGACTCTGAGGGACACCAGCACTGAGAACCTCAGAAACCGAGGCCACACAGGCAGGAAGCCACCAAGCCAGCCTTCAAACCCAGCTGGCCACCTGGCTGCAGGCCGGGCACGCTCTGCAGGGCACCAGAGGGGAACGACCCGGCCACAGAACCCACAGCCGGCCCCAGGGATCTACAGATTCCCAGTCCTTGGCTCCCAGGACCAGCCCCTACTCCCACTTCACCCCACAGCAGGCTCAGATTTCAGAGGGTCAGAGGTGGCAAAACAGGAAAAAAGCTGGGAAAGGAAGTCCAGGAGCACAAAAGGCCTGTAACAACCCGTGAAGGTTCAGGGGGAACTTCCTGGGGCCAGGCCACGGTAAACTCAGTCAACCTTCACAGCGACTCCCCTAGGCAGACACCAATACCATCCATTTGACAGCTGAGCACACTGAGGCGAAAAGGCCCTTCCAAGTGGCCCTCACTTCCCGCAGCCCCCGGGTCGGAGCCCCCAGGGTGTGCTGACAGTCACCTTGGGCAAGAGGTTTTGCGTCCTGGCCTCTATCCTCTCCTGGGGCTGCCCAAGAGATCAGTTACTGGGGACTTTGCACAGGGCCTGACACAAGGGAGGGGGTTGCTCAGTGACCAGGAGCCGCCCAGCTGGTCCCTTCACTCTTATAGATGGGGACACTGAGGACCCGAAAGGCCAAGGATTTGTCCAAGGCCAAAGACAAAGGAGTGGGGCTGCAACCCAGGGTATGGGGGGGACCTGATCTCAGAGCCAGGACATGCCAGGGACAGGAGCAGGCAGGTCCTAAGGATGGGGGACCTAGTAGACTGCCCCCCGACTCCATCTCTGCTCTGTTCTGTAAATAACACCACTGATCCAGCCCCTGCCGGGGCCCAGAGAGGGAGGTCACCTGTCTCAGGTGGTGCAGCAAGCCTGGCTTCTGACGCCGTGGGTCTCCAGGCCCAGCCTCTGTCCCTCCCTCTTGTTGCCTCGTCCTGAGCCACCCCTTTACCTTCCAGCTCACCCCAGAAGGGGCCATCTCAGGTCTGGGAGACCCAGGCAGGGAAGAGCAGGCAGGGGATTCTGCTGGAATCACCCACAGGCAGGGCTGAGTCTCCACACTCATCCAGGGGCCCCAGCAGGGCAGAGTGGGCGGCTCTGGGGTGGGCTGGGCTGAGCATGGAGGGCTCTCAGGGGTACCAACCTCGCCCGGCCCCTTGGGATCTTCCCACCAAGCGTCAAGACCCCTGTCCCGTGCCTCCCTCTTTCTGGAGTGGCTCCTGAGTGCCGAATCCCCAACCAGAGCCCACCTGAGGCTCCTGTCCATGCTGACCCTGCCCCTGGAGACGCAGGGCAGGGGCTGCTACCTCCTTCAATGGAGACTTGATGCCTGTACCTCTATTACCAAAGCAGCCACCCAGCTGCTGCCCATGAGAGAGCTCACTGTTGACTAATGGTGGTGGTGGGAGTGCAGGAAGGGGGCTGCGTACTGAGAACGACAGAACGCTGAGGACCCAGTGACTCATGGGACCCCTCTGTTCTACGGCCATGTGCTGTCCACATGTCGCCCCTGATCTCCAGGCCCGCAGGGTGGGTGGCATCATCACACTTCATGGAGGAGGGAGCTGAGGCCCAGAGAGGTCAGTGACTTGCCCTAGGTCACACTGCAGATGACAGCCCTGGCTAAAGTGACGGATCACCTGCCAACCCCCACTGCTAAGTGCTTTCTACAGATTAAGCCACTGTTTCCTCGCAGTAGCATCATGAGGTAGCTGCTTGTGTGAACCTCATTTTTCAGTTCAGGAAACTGAGGCACGGAGATGACTAGCCCAAGGACCCACAGCCAAGAAGGCTGGCTCGGAACCTGCTTTCCGCACCATGGTGTTCTACAGCTCACGAGGGCTTCCCAGCCATCACCACCTTGAGACTCCTGGAGTCACTGATCCAGTTCTCAGATGACAAAACTGAGGCCACAAAGAAGACATGACTTGCCTAAGGTCACGAAGCCCAAGGCCAAGGGCATGGGCTGGTCTATGTCTGATCTCAGCAGGAGGGAACCGGCAGGAGTGTGGTCAGAGCAAGTGCTGGCTGGGAGCTGACTGTGCAGGCCTAAGGATGCATGCAGGGGCTCAGGGCTGGCAGAGGTGACCCCGACAGCCCTGCAGGGAGACTCTTCCAGGGCTGCTGGACTCAGCTCCAAGCCTTTCCCAAGTGGCCAGATGCTGTGATGGGCCCAGGAATTAGATGATGGGGTGTCAGGCCCAGCTGACTCCCAAGAAGGGAGGGGCCAGCCCAGGGCTAGGCCTCCTGCCCCAGGCCTCCTGCCCAGCCTAGAATCTTGCCTCTGGGAAGACTGAAGCCTGGGGCGCCTTCTTGCACCTTGCACAGCATTAGGTCCTATTGAGGTACCCAACTCCCTCAGGCCTGGATTTTCTCCTCACTGGAACTTGGGTGACCCCTCTGGCTCTGCTGTCACCAAGATCCCATTCAATAGTGACTGCAAAAAGGTCTTCTAAACTGCAAAGGGCCACATTTCTGAGAAAGAGAGGGGTGGGCCAACCCCCAGTGCACCAAGCTGAAAATGCCTCGGGGAGGTGGGATGGAGCTCAGGAAGCTGGCTGGCTCTATTTCTTTCTTTCTTTCATTCATTCATTCATTCATTCATTCATTCTGTGGACACAGCCTCGGCCTACCCTCCCACTTCCCCAGCCTTAATCTGACCTTCAGCAAGCAGAGAGAATTAAACAAAAACTCGCTTTGATGGACCAGAACTCCCTGCTCATAGGGTCCAGGTGCCTGGACTCTGGGTGACCTGAGCAAGTCACATGCTAAGATTCAAAGACTCAGTTTCCAAGGAAGAGGCCTGGCCTCACAGCCAGACCAGCCCCTGACTTTCGATCACTCCTGCCCTCCACGATCCCTCAGCCACCGGCAGAGAAGCTGGGGGCAGAGTAAAGCAAGCCTGACCCAACCTCCACCCAGAAACACACAAGCACCCCACAAATGCCACATCTGAAAGCTTTCTCCATCCTTTTCCTTTCCTTGACCCCCTCAGCAGTCCCCATGGACAGTCATCTCCACTCCCAGCCTCCTCGCTGGCCTCCCACAGTCTCAGGCTAAGCCCAGAGGGTTCAGGGGTTTGCCAGCAGGCACGCAGTGTGTGGGGGCACAGAGCCAAGGACTGCAACCCCCCAGGAGGGCTCCATCTGTCTGACCTAGCTGCTGTCCTTCCCGCACTGGACCCTCCTCCCCCGCGGAGAGGTTCAGGGGGCTCCGTGGCACTTACGTCTGGGCTCCCGGGGTCCGTCCACGGTCACCTTGATGGCTCGGTGGTAGGTGGCCACTTGGGTGGGGTTGGTGAACACAGTGATGGTCAGGGTGAAACTCTTCCCTGGGGAGAGTGGGGGACAGAGGCAGGCGGTTGGCACCTGGAGCTTCCACAATACCCTGCTCTCCCACCTGTACCTACCCCTGGAAGCCCCTAACTGTCAAGAAGGGGCACTCTGTCCTCTTTGAACCTGGGCAGAAGATAGGGCTCGGTGAAGTTCAAGCCACTGGGCTTGGCATTCAAGGCCCCTGGGGGTCTCACGCCAACTTTGTCACCGCCCTCCCCCGCCCCATGCCGTGGCCACCCTGGCTTATGTTCCCCTCTTCTTGGCCTTTCTGCTGTCTCTTCTATTCAGAAACCCACACGATTTTGTGGTGGGGAGCAGGATGGGTATATTCTATTTTCTGAAAGTAATTGGTGATCTTTGTAGAAAAATTCAAGAACGTAGAAAATATAAACAAAGAAGAGAAGACCCTCCCACGGTTCCACTAGCTGGAGATAGACACCGTTACCATTCCATGTTTTCCCTTTCAGCTCTTTTTGTATGGGTTTGTATATTTACACAGTTGCAGTGGTACTAAAATACAGATTTTCATACTGTTTTTTTTTTTTTTCATTTAACATCACATCAGAAGCACTTTCCCACGTCATTAAAACTCCATAAACTTTGTTTTTAATGGCTGCAAAACATTTCAACTAAAGGGAGCCTCCTCATCTTTTATCTATCTACCTCCTTACTCTTGGATATTTACATCGTTGCTAATTTCTCATTGATGTGTGCAGCTGGAGCTGCAAAAGGACTGATTTGGGAGCTGCAGACATTTCTTCTGTAGACACAACTGTTATTTCCAGAATGTTGTTCTATTTTTAGATAGACATTTGGCTCCAAAGTCTCCATTCAAAATTCCTGAGAGGGGAAAAAACTTTTAAAATACTATTTTTTTTTTTTTTTTTTTTTTACCATTTAAAATAAAATGAAAGTGACGTTCTGTTTATAAAAATCTTTGTCTGCATCTCTGCTTATTTCCTTAGAATAGATTCCAAGAAGCGGTGAGTGATTTCACGGGCGCTGATCCCTCTTGGAGTGAGATGAGTCTCCGGAGAGATTTAGTCGTCACCCCCGCGCGTGAGGCTGCGTCACACCCCAGGGATGTGTCTATCAAGATGGAAGATCTTTTACACGCTCTTGATTTGTTCGCCTTTTTTTCTATTACTAGTGAGAATGAAACTTTTTATATGATTATTATCCATCATAATCCAACACAAATTATTGCTTCATGTTCTTTTACTTTCCTGTGAAGGTTTTAGTGCCTTTTAAAAATCGCTATGTATTAAGCTTGTTAATACTTTCCATGCTGTATTTGTGGCCATCAGTTTCCCGGGGCACAGGCCTGCACATTTTGCCTTCACACGGTGGGTGGTTTTTCATTTTCACTTCTATTTCTCGTTCTTCTATCGTTTTATGTTTAGACGGGTTTCTCCGTGTAGAAAGCAGTTTATGAAGATTTACTTTCGACAGTCTTCTCTCTACTTTCTACAGTGAATTCTCTGATGTGTCTGGGATTTTGGGAGTCTAGGTAAGAGTCCTCCTCTCATCCTATTCTCTATTATGATCCACAGCCTCATGCTCTATGAGATTGGTGGCAGGGAGCGGGGGAGAAGTGCGGATCCCCCAAGCCAGACTTTATCCCCCTATCCCTGCCTCTTGATCCCACGTACAGGCCTGGGAACTCCCTGTGGGTAGGGGCCAATGGTCTTGCACTGTCACCTGTACCCCAGGACTGGCACAGGATGGTCACAGAGGGAGGCTGCCCAAGCGCATCCCTCTGGTGTCCCCCTGACAAACCTCCAAGGTGAGCACGTAAGTTTCAACAGCCCCATGTTGCAGGTGGGAGATGAAGCTCAGGGTGGAGACCAGTATCTCACAGTTCTCTCTGCATGGCCGGGTACTTGTTGGTCAACTGATCAAGTGAAAATTCTAGCCCCAGAGGCAGGAGAATCCAGAACAAAATTAAACCAGCCAGGCTGCCAGGAGCCATGCCACAGGACCCAAGGCCCTCTGAGACACCAGGGGGAATTTAAAGCTCAAGACCCACTGAGGTGTGACTCCAGCTGGGAAATGAGGGGCTTCCTAGAAGCCTTTTCCTAAGCCAGCCGGCTGAGGCAGGGATAGAAATTCTGACTGCACTTGCCCCCGGAGCCCCAGGTCAGAACAGACCTGGTCTCCCACTCTCAGATCACAGGGGCCGCTTTGCATGATTTCTGGAAGCAGAAAGTGCAGATGGTCTAGGGAAGTGCCAGGCAGATGCCTCGGGCTCCCTGCCCGACCCCTCCTACTGCCTTTCATCACTCTGAGGTCATTTCTCTCCTGGAACTCTTCCTCCTCCAACCAGCCCAGCACTCTCCTGGGGTGCCTGAGCCTCTGACCCTGCCAGCATTGTCCAGCACCTTCTTGGTTATGACGGGGAGTTTAGGCAGACAGCCCAGAGCCCTAGGGGCCAGACTGCAGACACGGAGGACTAATGGGCTCCAGTGCCCTGCCACAGGGCCCCAGGCCCACAGCAGCATTTGAAAGGTTACTAAAACACTCCTTCAGGTCACCCACCTTCTCAGTCAGGCCTTCCCTGGTCACTTTATCTGAAGTAGGCATTTTTAATTTTAATTAATTTTTTTGAGACAAGGTCTTGATCTGTCACCCAGGTTGGAGTGCAGTGGCATGATCACAGCTCACTGCAGCCTAGACCTCCCGGGCTCAAGTGATCCTCCTGTCTCAGCCTCCTGAGTAGCTGGGACAACAGGTAAGTGCCACCATGCCCGGCTATTTTATTTTTTTATTTTTATTTTCCTTCCTTCCTTCCTTCTTCCTTTCCTTTCATTTTTCCTTTCCTTTCTTTCCTTCCTTCCCTCCCTTCCTCCCTCCCCCTTTCTCTCTCTGTCTCTCTCTCTCTCTCTCTGTTTCTTTTTTCAAGCTTTTACTATGTGCCCAGGCTGGTCTTGAACTCCTGGGCTCAAGTGATCCTCCCGCCTTGGCCTCCCAAAGTGTTGGGATTACAGGCGTAAGCCACTATGCGTGGAAGGCATTTTTAACTTGGCTCCGTAGAATTGAACGAGCCTGGGAACTAGGATAGGAAAAAATTACAACTGTATTGTCCCTAACCTCTAACTGAAATTGAGCATCACTCTCAAGTACGAGTGTAGGCAACAAACCACAGAGGTATTATCAGCCGTACCTGTGACCTTGTCACCAACAGACGTCACAGATACTTACATATCACATTACAGTTGCTGCAGATTGCTCTAAATATCTTTTATGCTCGTCACAACTTCAAAACCATGGTCGTCATTAGACCCAATGCTAGATCTTATTTAATACATTGAATAAAGCAGCACATTTACCAGAATTTTTAAAGTATTTTGCTATGTTTTGATAGAATTGGTTTCCATTGTAATACTTTGTATTTGATTTTATACCTTAAAAATATCATTATTCTGAGAAAGATGTGCTGGCTTCACCAGATATCAGAGGGGCCCACAGGGCAAAAAAAAAAAAAAAAAAAAAAAAAAAAAACACTAAGCAGCTCAACCTGAAGTATCACAGGCCCTCCCACTCCCCTTCTCTATTCCCTGCACCTGCTGGAATTTTCTCACAATGCGTATGCTTTTAATAATCCATCTACACATTTTGTCTCCTTCTACTAGATTATAACCTCCCCAGGGGCCCGGGTTTTTGCCTTGTTCACGTGGTGTCTCCAGCCCCTAGGGTGGCATCCGGCACATAGGAGGTGCTCAACATCTGTTCAATAAATTAAGGGCAGAGATAATGGCTCCCATTTTGCACACAGGTACTAACGTCCCGCTCCTGAGAGGTGAGAAGCCCCCACCCATACCAGGTAGCAAACCACACGCCACCCCCGAGGTCACCAGCACTCCTCCGCCGCTTCCACCAGCTTCCGAGCCTGTCACCACCCCTCCCAGGTACAAAGGAGAGGAGTGTGGGGCCTGAGAGGAGGAGTGAGAGGGAGGGGCAGGCGTACGGGACCTCGGGAGACAGGGAGCCTGGGGAGCAGGGGTGGGAGAAAGCTGTCTCCCTCAGTGCCCCTCAGCTCCCCCGGCCCTGCCCAGCTCTCTCTCTGCCTGGCAGCGGCAAACCCATCCATCCCTCTCTCTCAGCCTCTAGCTATAACTCCGTGCAGGAGCCCCAGGCAAACGTGCAATCCATCAGGAGCCCAGGAACTGGCTCTCGGAGGGCTGGCCCTGGTTGCAGGGGAGAAGTCTCAGTCTGGGAAATGCGTTTCCTTCAGGGCTCCAGAAACTCCTCCAGGACCCATCATCAACCAGCCGGGGTGGCAGCGGGGCCTCAGGCAAGTCCTTGAGCCTCTCTGCCTGGGTTCCTATGTGTATAAGGTCCCTGCCCCACCCACAGGAGCTGCATGGGCGGGGGAGGGGACGTGTCTCAGTCTCAGGGGATCTCGGGGTTTTCTCAACTTCAGCCAAGAAGCCATCCATCTCTCCCCCAACCAGCGGTTCCCCTCAGCACCGGCACACTGCACCCTGAATCTCTGTCGACACACGGTTGCTTTTTAACCAGTCTATCACAGCTCAGGAGCTCATGCGCTTTTCAGTTTCACTTAGGCCAGTGGCCACCTGCTAGAGGGGCATTTTTGGGATGTGTGGTGGCGTGTGGTCAACACAGTGCTGGGGTGGCACTGCCAGCATTAGGGGTGGGGTGTGTGTATGTGGTGGGGGACGCCAGCACCCAACACTGCCCAGGGTGGTGAAGATTCATTCTTCCTGGGAGGGAAAAACTTGCTTATAAAAGTTCTCTGGCTGGTAACGGTGGCTCATGCCTGTGATCCCAACGCTTTGAGAGGCTGAGGTGGGAGGATCACTTGAGTCCAGGAGTTCAGGACCAGCCCAAGCAACACAGTGAACACCACCCCCATCTCTACAAAAAATAATTTTAAAAAATCAGCTGAGCATGGTGGCGCATGCCTATAGTCCCAGCTATTGAGGTGGGAGGACTGCTTGAGACCAGGAGGTTGAGGCTGCAGTGATCGCACCACTGCACCCTAGCCTGGGCGACAGAGCGAGACCTTGTCCCGAAAAAAAAATTTTCTGAGTCATGAACCTAACTCAGTTTTACATAAAACAAGGGATTTTTTTCGTACTTTTAATATCTACTGAATTTTCCAGAAGGAAAGACAGTTCTTTTTTTTTTTTTTTTTTTTAATTTTGTTCAGCGCTTTGCCAAGAGTTGTTGACAACTTCAGAAAGTCATGGTATTGGCAGCAAGGCCAGGTTCAGATTGAGCCCTGCCGCCCTGCCTGTTCCCTCTGCTGTGGACTTCTGCGTAGAAGGCATTTGTCCACCTCATGGAGTCCTGTGGCCCCAACGTTTACATATTCAAATCAGTGTTTTATTATAAATTACTTTCCCTTTTTTTCTCCATCACAGCTATGGAATAACATAGTTTGCAACTGCATGTCAATAGGTAGGTTACGTTATTTACACATTTCAATGTAGAATAGTAAGGCTTGATACAAAATAGATATTGTAAGAAAGGCTCCTGGTGTCTGGCAGGGCAGGGACCTCAGCCCTAATCACTGCAGGAGACAGCAATGACCTGGTTTTCTTCCCTTCCCTTTCTTGGTTCACACCTTCAGCCCTATTGTAAGAGCTCTGCGGTGTTACTGGGTGCATGTCTTTCATGGAAAGCCATCTTCCTGGAACTCAGACAGAATGTAGAACTAAAAATTGAGGAAACAAGCAGAGGTTTCCATCAGACTTCTTAGTTCTGGCAGAAGTCAGAGGTCCAGGCAAGGGTTCTGGGTCCCAACCCCCGACCTTAACTCCCAAAGTGTCCCATCTCCTAAAGTGGCCCAGATTGTCACTGTCAACCACTGACTGTTCTCTCAGGTGGGAATTTCCCAGTCGGCAGGATGGGCACCGCAGATGTGTGTCTGCATGCCAGCGGACCCGGCACCCTCCTTCCTCCCTGCCAACCGCCTCCACCTCTCCCACTCAGCAGTTCACACCTTCTGGGTTTCCCCCACCCCCGCCCAAACCACACAGTAATCAGAGAATCAGTGGCTGTCACCGCTCAAAGGGACCTCAAAGTCCTCCTCCAGTCCCAAGCATTTGAAGTAACAAAATCTCTAACATGTATCCAGCTCTCAATATGCGCCAGCTGATACACTTGTATCAATTGCCCTAACCTTCCCCAAATCTCATGAGATAGGTACCATTATCATCCCCATCTCACAGATGAGTAAACTGAGGCACAGAGTGGTTAAGTCATTTGCCCAATGTCTTCCAGCAAGTCATTAGCAGAGCTGGGACTCAAACGCAGGGTGGCTGATACTAGAATGCAGGTTCTCAAAGACCTCCAACCTCTGAAGGCTGAACGCCTTAGCCACAGTTCCTCAGACATCGGAACTCCTCCTCAGATCACTTCCTGCCTCCCAGGACCACTGAGACTGGTTATGGATCACTGAGAGGAGACGGATGACAGAACGGTTTATAAACTCAGCCCCTCGCATCTCCCAGAGCCATCATCCCAGCCTCGGCCATTCCTGCTACGAGGGCAAGCTCCCAACCAACGCTTTGGAAACCCATTTCCCTCCCTGCAGGCCTGGGGACGGGGGCTCAAGGTCTGTGGGCATGAAAACCCCTAAAAAAAAATCATCCTCAGTGTGCAGAACGGCCAGACAAGGTCTCGGTAACTCAGAAAATCGTCGTCTCTTCTCTTTCTCTCACCTCCCAGGAGAGGGAGTGGAAAGGGAGAATCAAGTTCCTGATGCCTTGCTGGCCTCCCAGATCAACAGCACCTTCTGCCCGCCTCGCAACAGGCAGCAGCTACAGTGCCCCGGACACACACCTGGGCTAGCAGACCTGGCCACTGCCCCACAGTCAGCAGAGCCATCAGCCTTTGTCTGCCACCGACCAGGGACCAGTGACTCTCCTCTCAGGGCGGGGATTAAGTTGCAAAGGGTTTGAGAGATTGGGGATGACAAAAGGGACCTGGAGAGTAATTAGGGGCAGCAATGAAAGCTTAATTCATAAAAGCAAACATTTTCCATCCATCAACCTGCAGCCAGTTAAGGGCACCGTTTGAAAGAAATCTGTGCGTGGGGAAGGGAGCCAACAGGAACAGGAAATGTTTGAAAGAATGTAAACTATTTCAGTTTCATAAAAAGTAACAAGTAAACAGTTATTACATGCAAATAATGTCCTGGTTTTAATTAATGCTGAAAAGTCAAAATATGGTTGACATTTGTATGTATACATTGAATGGCTGGAAAGGAAAAAATGGTGCCCAGATGCCCGTTTCAGAGCGGGGCTGGCGGCTCAGAGGGAACTAGAACCTTGAGAAGGTCCTGTTTATTGGTGATGAAAAGCATGGTTCTGCTTCAGCCGCTTCAGCCTGCTGTGGAGTTGGGGAGCAGAGGGAACCCAGCATACTTCTTAACAAAGCTGGAGGCGGGCCTGGTGCTTGGGAAGGGCGACTCCCACTTCAGCCACTTCTCATAGGCAGGCTGGTCTTAAAGGGCCAGTGGACTCTCAGGCCTCCATTCCACGGGGGCAAGGTTTCTAGGACTTTCCCATCCAGGAGTTAAGTGATGATGGGTTTCAGGTCCCAGAAGCCTCCCATTCAACAGCCCCTCACCCGTCCTGCCTTCCTTCTACTGCCCAAGGTCGGTCAGACAGGCAGGGTGGCACACCAGCCTTGACTCTGGGGCAGGAGATGGCAGCCTTCGAGCTGTGCTTTCCAACATTCAGCTGCGTTAGCTTCCGTTCCAGACCACCTAGGGCTCAAAGGGGCTTGGAAACTGGGTCTGGGAGACCACAGCTGGAGAGAGAGCCTCAGAGTGTGGGGGAGATTCTGCCCCCTTTGGAGAGAGTGGCTGGGGTGCTTGGGCCCCACAGACCAGGGACTTGTCCTGCAACCACCTTGCTGAAAGACCTATAAGCTCCCTTTTTGAGCTTGTTAATCCACCATCTCCTGCCAGCATTTTTTGTGAGACCAGGTGTGCTTAACCGGGAAAGAGGGGGTGGCACGAACGGTTTCAGGAGTTGGTAAACCCTAGAAACTGGGAGAAAATTGTGTCTTTTTCTGGCAAAAGACCGTAACTTTCCTCACCTCCTCAAAGCGATCTGTAATATCCTACAGGATTACAAATTGCTGTTTTTAGACAGAGCTGCATCTGGAGACCTGTTTTTCGGGATTCTAAGGCCCCTCTTTCAACCTCCTTCCCTGCTGCCCCTGCCATTGCCAATACTGAACTGGCGAGGCCTCCCTTCCACTTACCTCGCCCACTGCGGCCCACGAAGCGAAGGTCGTTGAACCTGGCCACCTGGTTCTTCATGACGGCCGAGGCGTTGCGCAGCTCAGCGGAGTAGTTCTCGTCATTGCCTGCCATCACGGTCACCACCGTACCATCCGGCACGTCCCCCAGTGCCACCACCTGAAGACACGGGGCGGGGGAATGCAGGTGGACAGCTTAGAAAGGAAGAGGGAGGCCAGGGAAAGGAGGGGAGGGGCTGGGCTGGGCAGCTCCCCTAGGTCCCAGGCGCACTGCGTATTTCTCCAGTGCAGAGTGAAAGAGGCTTAAAAACAATAAAGACCTTCCCCCAAATATCACGAAAACAAGAAGATGGAATCTTCAGCTTCCACACCAAAATCCTAGATCAACTGCTTACATAAACTGTGTCCCAAGAAATCATCCTTTCAATGAAATCTAAGCCAGAGCTGTGAGTCAGCTCAGTCACTATGATGTGGGGTGCAGTTCCCCTGTTGTCTTCGGCTGCAGCGAAAGAGGAATCAACATGCTCCTAGCAACGAAGTCTCCAAATGAAAAAGAGTATCAGCAATAATAACAACAGGGCTGCTACCCCCACTCCATTTATGCAAGAGCTGTTTAGGGCATGAAATTTGGCCCTGACATATGGACCAGGCCCAGTTTATTGGCCCCTGCAGAGCCTAAATTCGTTATGTAGAGAAAATGCAGAATGCAAAACTCACTGGTGTTTTGAAAAAGGTCACCCAGAAAACCCCTTTAAAGTGAGAGTGGGGCTTTTGATAATGGAAGGATGCACCTGCCAGGAATTGCAGGATGGGGGTGGCGATGTCCCCCTAAACACCATCTCCCCCAAATCCCCCACTCCCAGGAGCACGGAGAGGCAGATGCCTTTTGAAAAAGAATCAGACTTTAAACAGAGTCACAACCATTTAAACGTGGCCGCCGCGTGCAGGGACTGGGGGTCCATATGGTAAAAATTTCAAGGAGAAAATGTTTGGGATCTGATTAAAAAGACCAGATTTCCTGTCAACATCCTGTCTTCTTTTAATTTCAAAGACTCCTTTTAAGCTCCAAGTGACAGTAAAACCTCCGATCTGACGATTAAAGTCACACGGGCCTCCCCCCCCTCCCGGCGAGATTTCCCCCACTGGTATTTTAAGATGTCACCCGGGAGACCTCAAAGAGCCACTCTTCCTTTTTTTCCCATTTGGAGTCGTCTTAATGGGAGCAGGGACCGCCTCAGCGGCCAGCGGCCGCCGCTTCCAGCCACCTCGGGCAGCACCACCCCCAGCTGCCGGCCCTTCCTGCCCTGCCCTTTTCTCACGGCAGCTGTGAGAGGTTTAGGGGAAAACCGAGGCGTTTTCGTTTCATCTCGCTGCCCCCTTAAAAAAATGAAAATGAAACAGTCGCCTACTCCCTGGTATAAAGAAAAAGGTCCTCTAAATGGCTGGGGGCTGCCAGCGTTAGGGGTCCCCCAGTCTCAACCCGCCATTCGGGACGCATAATATCCCCGAGCAAACGTCTGGAGAGCAGTGCCCCGATCCCGGCCTAGCGCCGTCCGGTAAAATTTCGGAAGCCCGAGGGTGTGAGCAGGAAGCTTTAGCGAAGCGCCGCGGGAGGAGGGGTGCTGGCGGCGGAGGGTAGGCCCTTTCACCGTTCGCACCCCACCCGCGGTGTCCTTGCCCCGGTCCCGGGATCCTCTTCTCCGTTACCCGCAGGGCTGTATCTGAGCGATACGGGTTAGGGGGGCGCAAAACTCCATCCGCCCATTTCCGCACCAACGTCTCTACGCAGGGCGCCCCAAAACCCAGATGGAGCGGGGCAACCCCCTTAAAAGTCATTCCTGCAGGGCGCATCCAAAACGGAACGCCGAGGTCCCGGAGCCGAGCGCGCAGCGAGACTGAACCGGGTGCCCGGGTGTCTCCGCGGCGTCTCGGGCACCTCCCCTCCCCACTGCTCCCGAGGCTCTGGCTCCCGCAGCTCAGACGCCCGGAGCCCCAGGGCCGGCGCCCTCCCGCCCCGGGTCCCGCACTCACCTTGAAGGCGACGGGCAGCGTCTTGTTGCAGCGCCAGTGCGAGGGCAGCACGGAGCAGAGGAAGTTGGGGCTGTCGGTGCGCACGAGCTCGCCCGCGTGGTCCGCCAGCACGTCCACCATCGAGCGCACCTCGGGCCGGGCGCGCCCTCCGGGCCCCACGGCCGCCTGCGCGCTCAGCGCGCCGCTGTTCTCGCCCATCTTGCCGCCGCCGCCGCAGGGGAAGGCCGTGGAGGGAGGTGTGAAGCGGCGGCTGGTGCTTGGGTCTACGGGAATACGCATAACAGCGGCCGTCAGGGCGCCGGGCGGGCGGCGACGGCGCGGCTTCCCCCGGGGGCGGCCGGCGCGGGCGCCTCCTCGGCCGCCGCTGCCGCGAGAAGCGGGAAAGCAGAAGCGGCGGGGCCGGGGCCTCAGGGCGCAGGGGGCGGCGCCCAGCCACTACTCGCCAGGGCCCGCCCGCTGCGAGGCCTCGCTGGCCCGACGGCCGCCCGCAGCCTGCCCGGCTAGTCCCGCATCCTCGGCGCGCGGCCCCGCGTGCGGCCGCCCCTCGCGGCTGTCCCGGCTGTCTGGGCCGCGGCGGGGCCCGCGCGGGGCTGTGCCACCGCCGCCTCCTGCCCCGAAGCTCGCCTGCGGCCGCCCCGACTCCGCGGCCGCAGCCCCAGAACAAATCCTCCAGAATCAAGTGGCGGGGCCGCGGCCGCCAGCGCGGGGTTAGTACCCCCGGGGCCCGCGGGGCGGGGCCGGCGGAGCGACGCGCCGCACAGCCAATCGGCGGAGCCCCCATCGCGTGCACCTCGGTGGCGTTCGCGGGGAGGAACGGGGCCTGCCGGGGGCCGCCCAACGGGGAGGGGCGGAAGGCGCCACCCCGCGGAGGAGGCCCGGGTGCCACAGCCCAGGGCCCCCGAGAGCTCTGGGAGCCCGGGGCAGACGCTAGAAATTTGCTTAGAACGTCCGGGTCCCACAGAAGGCGCCCTTGCCGCCCTCTCCCGGGTCGTAGCTCCCTGACGCTGGGGCGCAACCCCCTTCGCTCCTCCTCCCCGCTGGCCGCGGCCGGGCTTCCCCAGCTCTTGCTGCTTCGGGCCTGTGACTTCTGCCACCCCGAGCTGGGGGCCGCGGGGTCTCAGGGCCGGTGACGCCGCACTGGGAGCCGCCCCAAAGAGGTTACTCACCTCCGTCGTCCCGCACATTATTCTGACCCAAGAGCCTCCACCCACACGGGATTTTGCGCGCCGTCCACGCCCGGCCGGCGGCCTTTGCTGCTCCCAGCCCTGCGCGGCTTTGGTCCCAGCCTCGGTGGTCCCTGTGCCAAACCGGGGACAGGCGGAAGGGAGTCTCCTAGGGACCCTAAGTAGCCTGGGGCCAACAACCCCTTTCCTCTCTGCTCTCCCCTCAAAACAAGTTTCAGGATCTTGCAGGCCTCGCGGCGTCGTTCTTCGTTGTGGCGGCCTGTGGCTCTTTGAAAAACACGACGAAGCCTGCAAAATGCGTTTTCCTGATTTTTTTTCCCCTTTACGCATGTAACCACGGTCCTGCATCGTGAAACGGTACGCGCGTCGGTGGCGAAAGAAAAACAGCAGTGGCTGCAAAGCTAAGGGCCCTCGCTTTCAGAGGAGAGAATTTTCTTTCTCCATGCGGGTGGAAAGTGGCCTCCGCGGGTCCAACCCCACTTCTTCTTGGGCCCGTGCGCTCCGGCTGCGCCGCAGGGACCACGGACAGCTTCGCCAAGGCACTGCCTGCCCGTCCGGCTTCGGGTCCCCGCTCCCACTCCCAGCCGCGTGGCCCAACCTCTCCTGGGCTTCACTGCAAACAACCCCTTCCTCTCCCGCCTCCTAAGTCAGTCGAGCAGGCCTAGGGGCCGGCTACAGCTGGGAGGGCAACGGGAAAGATCAAGCCACAGTCATTCCGAATTATCGCCCCAGACACCTCCCTAGACTCTGGGGAACGAACGCGTGCTGAGCCTCCCCGCCGCTTTGGAGACGGGGCTAGATTTTCGTTGCCCCCGGCTCTCGACAGGTGCAAAACGATGAATTCCAAGCCTCGGAAGCAAAGAAGCTTAGGATCCGACGGTGGCCGCAAGGTCTCATCATGGATCTGACCCCGGCTCAGCGCGCGCCATTTCGTCGTCGCCAAACGAAATCAAGCCCCGCGTGCGCTCCAGGGGCGAAGGACTCTGGCCTCACCCCGACCACCGGGAGAGCTGGCCCCTACCCACCTCGGGGCCTCATATCACGCCCTCAGGCCGTGTCGAAGGCAAGGACGGCAAAGGTCCCTTACTGAACCTTTTAAGGGAGCCTGCGCCTGGCAGTTGTCGATTGCGGACCCAGGCCCACGCGCCCTCGGACGCGCTAGCAGGAGCAGCAGAACTAGAGGAAAGCGAGCGATCCAGCCTGGGCGCTGCCACCTCCGGGAACGTCTCCGGGAAGGCCCAGCGCGTCGTGGCCAGGTACGGCCCTGGCCCGGGGCGGGCAACACGTGCTGCCCTAGCGGTTGCGGGACCATGACCCGCTGTTTCAAGTGGTGGTAAATTCCATTTGTCGAATGGTTTCGGTTTGCACCGTGCCCTTTGCTTGTTCCTCCGCCTGATTTCTCCCTCTCCCCTTATGACGGGTTCACAGACAGGTTTCCAGAGAATAAGGGACTCTTGTGGGCCCTGGCACCTGGCGCAGGGCCTGGCACGGCTCCGGCTCTCCGTAGGGCGCTGGCTTCCCGTGGGCACCAGATCCAAGGGACCAGGGCGGCGGGGGGGTGTGGGGGGGTGGGCGGGTGCAGGCCCTTGGGTCCCCAGACTAAGGTCGCCGGGCCGCCTGGCAGGCACAGTGGCAGGAGTCGCCGCTAGTTGGCGCCCGCGCCCCACCAGCCTCGGAGGTGCGGGCGGGGCTGGGCTACAGATGCTCGCCAGCTGCGGCCCCGGGTGCAGGCGCGGCGACCGCCCCCGAGGAGCTGCCCTTTCCTTGCCATCCATGCGGCCAGGTCTCGGACAAACCGATGGCTTTGTGTCAAACCAAGGCCGCCTTCCTCACGTCTGATAAGATGGACGCCTTCTGCCTTCGCGTTTTCAGGCACCCGGGGAAGACCCACAGAACAGGCTAGCTTGTTCTCAATTTCCACCTGCTTCCTCCCCAACCCGGACCAACAAACATTGTCGTCTGTTTGATGGGAGGGAGAGCTCCCACTCCCCCACCTGGGGCATGCAGACACCCTCGCCCTTCCCCAGTTGGCATGGACCTCGTCTTTTCTCCCTCTTCCATCAGGTCGATGGACAAACAACCCAGTTTCTCCCCAGTGGCCCCCACCTAAGAGCACCCTAAGTTGTCCACAGCGGGGCTAGGAAGCAGAATGTCAGGACACTCCCCTACCCTACTTTGACTTAGAGCTAGGTAAACCCATCCCCGGGCAAATAGAGCCAGCTCCTTTACCCCAGGAAGGGGATTCGTCTCCCTCTGGCATTTAGGAGTGCGCTCTAAGTGCGTTCTTGGCAGTGAGGGTGCCGGCTTCCCAGGGCAGGTGTGATTCATGGGGACTGTGTGGCGCCTGGGCAGGGATCCCCAGGTGTACCAGACAAGGGGCAGGTGTGCCCTGGGAAACGGCCTAAGAGGTCCATGGGCTATGGAAGGAGCTGGGGTCCACAGTCCCTCTGCCTGAGCATGTCTTCCCTCACCCACAGCGCTCTAGGGAAAGTTGCCTAAACCTCTGAGCCTTCTTTCTTTCATCTGTAAAGTGGGGGCACTCATAGTGGCCCCTCAGAGAATTGCGTGTAAAGTGCTTAGCACAGGCCTGGCACATGGAGGGTGCTCCAGCCTCGGGGAGCCATCACTGTCATTACGAAAAAATAAGGCCTCTCAATCCTTGCTGGGGGGCTTTGACCCACCCCTCCCCTCTCTGGGCCTCCCACTTCCGTCTGTGAAATGTCCAGTTCTCATATTCAAAGCTTGCCAGGACTCCAAGCCAGTCCATGCTGTCCTGATCCCTCGATTCACCAGGGGCTGCCTGGGGGAGGTAAGGGCTGGCTGTGACCTACCTCCACGTGGAGTCAGCTCACAATGGGGTTTCCAGCAACCATCACAGGGCGGCCGGGGCTGGGTCTTGATGATTGCCCGTCTGACCATTCCTCTCAGAACCTCACTTTCGCCCCCAGCCGGCCACCCTCCCGTAGGCAGACCCTTTCCTGAGTAGCAACTGGGCCTCAGCGGACACTGCCAGGGACCCTGTTTCCTTCCCAGGAGGCCTCTGTTCCCCATATCCTGAATCACACAGGAGCCTAGTCCAGCGAAGAAGGCAGAGGACTCTCTTCTAGAACTGAAAATTTCTCCCAGCCTGGCCCTAAAGCCCCTGTCCAGAGGGACCGGTGGTGAAATCTATCTCCTGCCCAGTGCCCTAGAACTCAAAGGGGACATTCATGCCCCTCACTGAGCCTCAGTTTCCTCTTCTGTCAATGGAGGTCATTCTCACCCCTCCACTTCACGGGAGGGGGATTAAGGATTCCCCCTAGGAGGGGAGGGGCATCATTGTGATTGATGATGGATTATTTGAAGAAACAGAAAGAAAATGCTGCTGAGTAAACTAGGACTCATCTGCGTCCTGATTTCAGATAATGATCTCTGAACATATAAGCAAGAAATGTTAATGAAAAATGGCAATATATCTGGGTTGAGGGGTTGTCTCCTGCAGGCCGAGGGTCCAGCTCCAGAGAGTCCAGCTCTGGGGTCATCTCTCCCGGGCAGCCTCTCTGGAAGGATTCAGAATGTGTGAGAGCACAAATGTGCTTCTCAAATTACAGAGATCTTTCTTTCTTTTTGGAAAGTGCCAGACTTGGAGGGGAGGGAGAAGGAGCAGGGGAGAGCAGGGTGGTGAGGGTGTTAGGACCCAGATGCTGCCTGTGCGGTCTGAGACTTTTGCCTGGTGTCCATGCTCCCCTGAGCCTTGGCCCCCGAGGGTAAAATGGGAAGAACAGTAACAGCTGGGGGTGCTGAGGCTTTACCTTGTGCCAGGCACCGCACGTGGGCATTACTCATGGTATTCAATCCTCACGGCGTCGTATGTGGTAGGTGTTATGCCCACGTAAGCAAAGAGGAACGTTGTCCCTGGTCGGCCAGGCTAGAGAGGGCCGGACCCGGGTTAAAAGCCTGCTCTGGCTCAAAATATGGGGCATGAAGGCATCACCTGGCCAAGCATGTCATCACTCTCCTCCTAGTGGCTGAGTAATGGGAAGAGCTAGCATCTAGATACAGAGGAAAGAGCTATCGTGATGGGGGAGAGGGAGGTGGGGTGGTAAATCCTGCTAAGCAGCCCTGGGCTTGGAAATCAGCAAACTCTTCAAATCTGCAGGGAGTCAGGAAGGACTTGCCAGGGTCATTCGGGAGGGTCCTGTGATAGCCAAGGTTCACCCACCACCTGCCATCCTTTGGCCTCAGAACCAGTCTGCGAGGAGGCAGGATTGGCAGTAATCCCCAGTTTACAGATGGGAACACTGAAGCCCAGAAAGGGGAGAGGCGTGATCAGGATCTGGAAGGAGCTCCAGCAAGGCCAGGAGCAAGCACCTCGAGGCAAAATGCAGTTGGACAGGACCTCTGCCTTGCAGGAGACTGCAGCCCAGTCCTGGGCCTCACACACTAGCGCCCTGATGCCACTCTCAGTGCCTCTCGCCCAGGGGAAGTGCTAGTCAGACGTGTTTCCCTCTGGGCCTCAGTGTTTGCATCTGAATGTGGGGGTGCACTTTCAAGGCCCCTCTACATGCCAAGCGGGTTCCGCAGGACCCCAGGGTTTCGTTGTGACCCGAGGCCCCTCCTCCCCACCCACCTCCTCTCCACCTCCCGCGGGGCGCCAGCTCCCTTGCGTCCACATGACCTCGGATCCTTCCACGCCCACCCCACCCTGTTCTGCAGGTGGGTGGTCAGAGGGTGCTCTGCTTTGAGGATGGGAGAGAGAAAGGGAGGCAAGGACCGAGAAAAGAGACTTCTCTTGCGGGAGCGCAGAGCAGAAAAACCGGCTCCATCGGTTACCAGGGAAGGGGTTTCTGGTTTCAGATCCCATCACTTGGTGGGGCCTTCCTACCACCCTCCCTGCTACTCACTCTTGTCATCTGTAAATCAGGGAAATGCTTCTAGAAGACAGTTATTTGGTCTGTGACTTTGATCATTGGTCTATGACTAATAAGTGCCCTAATTTTTTGGACACCTGCCGCATGCTGGGAGTTTTCCGCCAATTGTCGCCCACCCTCAGGTGCCTCTGCAGGGCAGAGATTTTATTCTCTCCATTTTACAGATGGGGAAACCCAGGCTCCGAAAGTAAAGAGCTTTTCCTCTGTGGGCCTCAGAATCTGAGAAGTTCAAACAAGTTCTCAGGAGCCCTTCCAGCACCCCTACTCCTCGATCAGGGAGGGGCGGTCTGCACTCTGACTGCTGCTCTCAGCGCAGAGCTCTCCGTCCAAAGCAGCAGGTGCATGCAGAGCTACCTGACAGCAGAACCATCAAACATGGGAGGCACGGAGTGGTGAGAGGGACCTGGGCAGCTTGGAGCCAAGGGGGGCTTCTGGGAAACATGTACCCTTCCCCCAGGGTGGGGTTCAGCCCTGGCAGGCAGGGAGGGAAAGAGCTTTTCTGAGTGGCTGTTGCTTTACACACATTTTTGCTTCACAGTATTCTTAGGGAGTAGCGACAGTTATCACTCCCATTTTACAGGAAAGAAAACTGAGGCTTAGAGAGCTCAAGTAACGTGCCCAAGTTGGCACTGCTGGGAAGCCACAGAGGTAGGATTCCAACCAGGCAGCCTGGCCCCAGAGCCCACGTTGCCTACCACTACACTCTATTCTTGTGGACTAAAACCAGATGCTCGAAGTTACAGTCATGGAATAGAATTAGAATCCTGGCAGAAGAACTGTGGGCAGGATTCGGAATTCTACAATGTCAGACTCGAAAGGGCTCTGAGATATCAAATCCAAATCCCCATTTCTCAAATGACAGAACTGAGGCCTAGGGAGGAAGAGTCTCACTCAAGGTCACAGCCTGTGCCAGGGACGGAGTCTGCACCCCCTCCCTCTCCAGCTACCTCCCGCTGACTCCGCACCTTCCTCTCCTGCAGGCCGTCCTCTCCCCACTGCCCACCCAGCAGCTTCTGGGCCCAGCCAGGCCCATTAGGGATTTTCCACCTCCCCGAAAAGGTCCTAATGACTGTCAGTCCTTGTGAAGCCTTAATTAATCTCAGAGGCCGATGGCTCGGAGGAGACTGGGGGCTTTGGCCTTACGCAGATGAAGATTGCGGCTCTATTTCATGTGGTGGTGAAGGAACGCCTCAGACATTCCTGCCAGCAATAAAAGCCACATGGCTTTCCAGCATCGCCCTTGGAAAAGAAAAAAAAGTGCAGCCCTTTGCGGAAAGAAATCAACTATGTGCTGTACGCATGGCATGAGATACAAATGGGCATACGGAGGTGGGGAACAGTGGATCTTTTATGCCGCCTCTGATGTTCACTGACAGTGACAGGGCCAGCATTCACGGTCCCAGCTGCAATCCTGGGGAGAAGGAGTGACCCCCAGTGTGGTGGGGGAAGCCTCAGCTCCTCCACCTGAACTGGATTTGAGCCACCCCAGATATACCAGAGGCAGGGCTGGCTTCCTGGCCTGTGACCCATGCAGTCGCACAGGGCCCTGGTCTCAGAAGGGTCTTGAGCTTGTTCTAATGCCCTGCCACCACTGCCTTGAACTTCTGAATACTTGCTCAACAAAGGTCCTGCGTTTTCATTTTGTACTGGGCCCCCCAAATTATATAGCCAGTCCTGACCACAAATCCCTCCCCCATCACCAATTGTCACGTCTCTCCTGGCCCCTGCCATGTACCCAATCCCGGGGAGTAGGGTTTCTTGAGTGCCTACTAGCCACTTTGCTTATATCACCTGAGATGAACTTCAAAATGACTTTGTGAATTGGGCAGATGTGGAAAATTGAGGCTCAGAGAGGCTTCCATACGGCGAGGAAGCCTAGACTTGAACTCAGGTCTCCCTGACTCCAAAGTGAGTGCTCTTAGCAGCTCTACGTTCTGCATTATTTCATCTTCACCATGCCCAGGGGGATGGGGATACACACAGTTAGACTGCTCTATTCCCAGATAACAGAAGGCATAACTGAGGCCGGAGAAGTGAAGGTTCTTCAGTCAGTGTCAAACCGAGGGCCTGGGCAACAGTGGACCTGGGCCTGGATCCATAGGGCTGGGGATGGAGTCTCAGTTTTATAGTTGTTTGTGCCACTTGTAAATTTATTGGCTCTTTCCATGCAGGTCACTGCCTTGAGTCTGGTCTGGGATGTGGCTGGAGCCCTGCCCTGTCCCCTCCCCGACAGCTCTTCATTCTAAACATCTGGAAGTCCTTCCTTGTGTCTTCTTCCGCTCTCTCATGCTGCAGTTTTCCTCTGCCACCCTCACTGGTTGGGAAGCAGTTGGATATGGCACCTTGATAAACTCAAAAGAGTCCAAATTCTTGATGAAAGTCAGGGTTGAACAGAGCCCATAGATTGCCATGTCCTATAACCAGGCCTGGGCCTGAGGCTCATAGAGCCAACTGCTAGATCCAGGGGAGCCATTTCCTTGTTCCTTGCTGGGTAACCTTGAGCAAGTTCCTTCCCTCTCTGGCCCTCAGACTCCCCTTCAGGGAGATAAATGCATTGGACCACACCTGAGCCCCAGGAGGCCTCTCTATCTTCAACATTCTAGAATTCCATATTAATCTACAACAGGTCTGCTCATTTCCCCATCTCATAGCTGGGGAAACCGAGGCCCAGGAAGGATCAGAGATTTGCCCAATGTCACAGAAGGTGCTTATTGACAACTGGACTTGACTCCGAGGCTCCTGTCAGCCGGCCCGGCTGCCTCTGCACAAACCTTCGGAGGATCTGGCCTCAGCATCAGCTCAGCTTGCCCGTGTCCCGCCCCCTCTAGCCCAGGCGGCCTGTCAGGCACCCTGAGTGTCCAGGCCTGGAAATCACAGCTAAGGGTCCCTGGCAGGCAATAAAGTTCCTCTTCTATGGCTTGAATGTCTCCCAAAAGTCATACATTAAAACTTCATCCCCATCGTGGTGGTATTAAGAGGCAGTGGGGGGCCTTTCGGGAAGTGATTAAGTGGTGAAGGCTCTGCCCTCATGAATGGATTAGGCCCTCTTTGCCCTTCTGACTTCAGGACACAACGTTCTGTGTCCTCCGGAGGACACAGCCAGAAGACACTGCCTTGGAAACAGGGAGTCCAGGACCTCACCAGATGCGGAACCTGCCAGAGTCGCCCAGGCTGGAGTGCAGTGGCGTGATCTCTGCTCACTGCAGGCTCTGTCCCCCGGGGTTCACGCCATTCTCCTGCCTCAGCCTCCGCGTAGCTGGGACTGCAGGCGCCCGCCACCTCGCCCGGCTAATTTTTTATATTTTTAGTAGAGACGGGGTTTCACCGTGTTGGCCAGGATGGTCTCTATCTCCTGACCTCGTGATCCGCCCGCCTTGGCCTCCCAAAGTGCTGGGATTACAGGCGTGAGCCACTGCGCCCGGCCGTCAGGTATTTTGTTATAGCGACACAGAGTGAACTAAGACACTCTCTTTAGACAAAAGTGGGCCAGGGGATGGCAGCAACCCTTTTCTCCCCAATCGCATTTAGGCTGTGTCAGTGTTTCCGTAATAAAGGCCCCTTTTCCAGGGGTTATAATTTGGCTGGAAAATGAGGAGGAAAGACCAGACTCCAGGACTGGAGGGGCACATGAAGTAGAAGGCTAGGATGGGAAAGTCTCCACTGGACCCTGGGCACTCAGTGCACACACACACACACACACACACACACACATCTATACCCTACATGTGTGCACTCACACACAGCACCCATGCTCATGGGCACAGTCTCACACACACTCACTGGCAGCTCACACCCACATGGACAAGCCCTCATGGAGGACAGCATTGTTACAGTGCAGCCACAGGTGTAAACAGTTAAGTGCAGGTGTGTGCAAAGATACTCCTAGGAGATGCATCTGTCTGCATCATCTTGCATGGATCTGTTGGTATAGATGCACGGATAGGCCCCATTATATGAGCGGTGTGGACACATACACGGGCAGAAATCCACATCACAGTTGTATAAACAACAGACCATTGTGTGGACAAATCTTTACACACAGGGGCAGGCATGGAATCAGGGCTCAGAGCTTTGGATTTGTTCTACAGATCAGCTCTGGGAGGAGTCGAACCCTGGCTGTGGAAGTTTCTGCTTCTCCTCAATTCAGAGGCATAGACTTTCTGGGTGGTTTGCCCCCCTGGGGCTTCCAAACCATTCCCCAGCATCTGAGTTTAACCCGTTCCCTCATTGTTCAATGGGGACAAGGAGAGCCTGTCTTCCCGGTCCAGAGAAAGGCAGTGGAAGGGGAGAAGTGGGAGGGTTGCAGCTAGGGTGCCCCACGGCGGCATGGGTGGAAGGGCAAGGCACTAGCCTAAGGGCCCAGAGACCTCAGTTTGGGTTTAGGTTGAGATGCCCTAGGCCAACACATGGTGTCTCTGGGCTTCATCCTGAGCCCCCTCTGTTAGGGCCATGTGACACCCCCAGGGACCTCAGCATGGGGAAGAGCACTGAAACCATGTCACATGATGAACGATTAAAGCAACTGGAGACTTTGTCCTGGAGGAGAGCAGGCTTGGGGGGTAAGAGCTCCTCTGGCAGATCTGTGAAGAGCTCCCAGGTGGCAGGGACCACAGGGATGCTGGGGGCTCCGTACCAGGAATAGAAGCATTGAGAGCTGGCTTGGAATAGGGACACATCCCCTCAGAGGTAGAGAGCAAGTTGAGACCAGGATATTGTGCAGGGAGTTCAAGTGTTGGTTGGGGCAGGGGCTGGACCAGATACTAGTGTCTCAAATGCTCAGCTCATAGCAAACACGTATTGAACAAATGAGAGAGCGACTGCAGAGCTCCATTTCTGAGCCAATCATCCGTGATTCAGAGCATACCAGCTCTGGGCTCCCACCTGGCCATCTGCATGACCTTGGCCCTCTCCAAACCTCAGTTTCCTCATCTATGAAATGGGGAGAACAAATTATTTCCAAGAGCTCCAGCAAGTCACATCCCCTATTGTTGGTCTTTCAGGTTGTCCCAGAATTTCTGCTCTTATAAATAGAAAATGACATTGAAGGCAAAAAGCAGACAGACAAGCAAGAGAATGGTTAATACAAAAATCATAGCTAGGCGTGGTAACTTGTGTCTGTAATCTCAGCTACTTGGAAGGGTGAGGTGGGAGGATCACTTGAGGCCTGGAGTTCAAGACCAGCCTGGGCAACAAAGTGAGACTCTGTATCTACCAAAAAAAAAAAAAAAAATCGGAAGAGTGGTCCCCACCACTTGCCACCTGTGATGAGTAGGGAGAGGGATGCAGTCAGGGAGGGGACACTGGTGGGAGCCCTAAGGTCCCATTAGTGCTTTGTTTTTTTTAAAGCCAGATGGTAGGTAGATAGACGTCTGCTTTATTATTCTTCTTTAAACAATACTTATATTTTATACATTCGTCTGTACGTATATTTTACATGTTTAAAAATATTTTTAAAGGAAAGCAAAAGATAAAAAATAGAAAAAGTTCCCCTGCCCCAAACCTCTGAAAAAATTGACAATATGCTCAAATGTGCATAATATTGTACAATTATTCATGATGCAGCAAAGCTGCACTGTTTCAACCGGATGGTCCTGTGTACCATCACACTCTCAGCTGAATCTCTGCAGGCCCTTGCAGCTGTCCTCATCACGGCAACCCCCACCTAGGTAAGCACTTCTAGGTAACAGCCCCTTCTGAGCACGCTCCCCAAGCACTCCTCATGGCCCGCCAGTAGCCCTCCAGGTATGTGTCAGTGGGCCCACTTTACAGGCGAGGAAGTCCCTTGCACCTACATAGGAAGGGGCAGAGCTGGGATTTGAACCAGCTCTGTCAATGCGAAAGTTGTGCAGCAACCTCACCCCAGGAGCCAGGCCCCTCGATTATAGTAACTAGTGTTATGTACACTCACACACGCCGTTGAATCCCCGGAGCCACTTTTGTATTAGGTACATTTATCATCACCCCCATTGTAACAGTAGGAAAACTGAGGCATAGCAAGGTCAGAAACGTGTTCAAGTTCACACCCTAGGTGAGTATCAGAGCTGAGCCTTGAACCTCAGCAGCCTGATCCCAGATTGTGTTTCCTGGCCTGGCTGTGTGGGGAGCTCAGACTTCATGGAAACAAAAGGCAGAACGGTGGCTCCAGGGTCCACAGCTGATCCCAAGGGACCAAAGGCCAGCAGGGTGGTTGGCTGGGGTTGGAGGATGCTGCCTGGGAGATCTGCTCCCAGAGTGATGTCAGCCCTGTGTGATGAGCTGAGTCCCTGCCTCCTTACAGGGTCCTGGCTGCTGGGGAGGTGCTGAGGCTGTGGGTACAGCCAAACAGAGCTAGAGCAGGCTTTGGACTCCCTGCCTGGCAAGTCCAGGTGACAGGCTCAGACACTGGGCACTCTGTCATTTGCTGTTGGCATAAGTTTCCACTGGCAGGAATGTGACATTTATCACCTGAGTGGGCTTCCAGAAGCCCATTGAATGTCCTTAGACCTGGGGTGGGGGACCCTCTCACTGCCTCACCTCTGAGCCTTAATCAAATCCAGGGTGGCTGGATGATCTGAAGGCCCTTTTAGCTCGCGGAGGCCTGGACTTGCCCCTGCCCCCATCCGTGTCCTCAGGGGAAAAGGTTCCCAGTCCTGCCCTTAGCAGCTCTGAGCTTAGATGAGGGGGGATATGAGATGGAAAGGAAAAGGAGAAGTAAGAAACAGACAGAGGAAAAGGAGTTGGCACTAGATCCAAGCAGTCGACACACACTTATTAGGCACCTAGGGCTGTTTTAGGTGCTGGGGACACAAGCAATGGACAAGAAAGCCATGGAGCTCCTTGGGGGCTTTGATTCCAGCAGGGCAGACAGAAGACAGACAAGGAGGCAAAGAAATAAGCACGCCGATATTTGACAGTGTCTTGGGACATTGAAGAAAACAGATGGGGGTAAAGTCAGAGAGAGTGACTGGGTGGATGGGGAGAGAGCGGCTCTTGCCAATACTTTAGACAGGGTGGTCAGGGAAGGTCTGTCAGAGCAGGTGACACGCGAGCTGAGACCAGGGAGTTGAGAAGGACCCAGCAAGGGAGAAAGGGGCTGGTAAGAGGGCCCACTGCACAGTGGAACTGGCTTTACCCACCTGCCTTCTCCCCACTCCTCTGCACTGCCAGTATCCCCAGTTCCTAAAACACTTACTGCCCTTTCTCTCTGTTGCTTCTCCCACAACAGCCCTGAGAGCCAGATGGGGTGAGTCGAAGTAGCCTGACATGCAGTGCAGGAAACTGAGGCTAGAGTGGTGGGGGCGGGGGGTCAGCATCAGCGGTGCCCTAATGCCAGGACCTGACCCGGGCCCCCGCCTCCCAGCCTGGTGCTCTTCGGAGCCTGCCCATTGCCCTGCATGTTATTCAACCACCCAAGTCCAGGCAGGCTGCAGCCACTGTGGAGCCAGCCTGTGGGCACCGCTCCTGAGAGGTCACAGGCTGGAAATGTGGGCAGCTGGGTAGGGTCTAGGAGGGGGCAGCGGCTCAGGACTGGGCGGGGGTCCGGAGCGGAAGGCGCCCAGCCCTGATTGGAACAAGGTGGCAGCACCGGGACCCGAGCCGGGCGTCATTGATCTTGCCTGGTGTTCCGGCCACCAGGCGGGGCCAGCGCCGGGCAGACTGCCGGTTTTCCCAGGTGTGGGGACACCCTGGGGGAATGACTTTTCATGTGGTTGTGGGGCAGGCATGCCACCCAGCACGTGGGGGAGGCCAGGGCTTTGGGAGCACGCTGGCAGTGGGGTGGAGGGGGGTGTCTGGAGACTCAGAATCCCACAGCCAGCAAATGTGAGGCTCCTGGAGACAGGGTCGTGGACTTGAGGCTCCGAGCCCCTGAGGATGTTAGAATCTTCATCGCAATAGCTCCCACTGATGGGGTGCTCATGGCGCCAGGCACGGTTCTGAGAACTCACACAGCTTAACTCTTTTCATCCTTGCTCCATCCTAAGAGGGGGTTCTATGATCATCCCCACTTACAAATGGGGAAACTGAGGCTCGGCAAGGTTAAGTAGCCTGCCAAACACACAGCTACCAGGTTTTTGTCTTAGGAAATAAGAGCCCTGGAACAGCTGGCCAGTGCTGGGAGGACCCCCGAAGATCTCTGAGGCTATTCCCCTTGTGTTGGAAAAACAGGTCTGGAGAGGGGATGTGATGTGCTGGGGCCCAGGGGAGTCCAACGTCAGGACTCATTCTTCCCCCCGGTCATCGTGGGACCTCCACTGGTCCCTGAATGTCAGGCCCCCTGAGGGCAGGGTCCTCAGCCAGGACCTAGGCTCCCAGATGTTACCAACCTTAACTGACAGTTTTCTGCTAGCACACAGGAAGTTCTTTTAAACATCTAACCTGAATCCCTCATTTGCAAGGAAAGCCTCTTCCTTGTCATCTTGCAATACTTCTAAGAAGAGTTTGGCCTTTGATGTTAGGGAAGATCACCAGTTCCCTGGTGTTGTGGGAGGTGAGACTGTACCCCTCTCTGCCATAAAATATCTCTTTACTGTCCATCGCTGGGCCTAAACATTAGCGACTTAGCCCTTGCAGCCTTACAGAGTTTCTTATTAAAACGTGAGTACTCTTGGAATGGGTGTCAGCTTAGCAGGACAGGGTGGTACTTGAGGGGCAGGGCTTGGGGGCAGTTGAGGGGCAGGAGAGAGCTGATTCTCCCCTTCCAGCCAGCCTTGATGGGGTTCTACATGACCTGCCGCCCTCCACCTCTCTGATCTCGTCTCCTTCCACTCTGCCCTTCCCTCACCCTGCTGCAGCCACCCTGCCCTCAAATATGCCCATCATACTCCCACCGCAGGGCCTTTGCCTGTGCCGCCCTTTACCTGGAAAGCCCTTCCCATTCTGTCTGCCTGGCTCAGCTCCCCACTTCTTTCAGGTCCCTGCTGCCTCCTCCAAGAGGCCTTCTCTGGTCTCCTGTGGTAGGCAGAATAATGGCCACAGAGATGTCCACATCCTAATCCCCAAACTTGTGGCTATGTTACCTTATGTGGCAAAAGGGGCTTTGCAGATGTGATGAAGGATAAAGACTTTAAGATGGGAGATTATCCTGGATTCCCCAGGTGGACCCCATATGATCACAAGGATCCTCACACATGGAATAGGGAGGCAGAAAAGGACAGCCAGAGGGAGATGGGGCGTGGAAACTGATTAGGGAACCTGATTGAGGGCAGCGCGGGAAAAACGTGGCTCAAAGCTGTGGGCTTTGAAGGCGGAGGAAGGGGCTATGAGCCATGGAAAGCAGACAGCCTTTAGGAGCTGGACAAGACAAGGAAACGAACTCTCCACCAGAGCCTCCAGCAAGGAACACAGCCCTGCCCTGACCTTGATCTTGGCCAAGGGAGACTCAGAGAGAATTTCTGATCCCTGGAACTGTAAGATGATAAATGCATGTTTTTTTTAAGACACTAAAAGTGGGTTAATTTATGACGGCAGGCATAGGAAACGAATATATCTCCCTTCCTTGATTGACAGTTCCTCAGCACATTTATTAGCACTTGATACCCAATAGCTTGACTTATGAATTGTCTCTTTTCTCTCGCAGAAGGTCAGCTGCAGGAGGGCAGGGATTTTTTGCTTGCTTGGTGTTACATTCGCAGATAGAGTTGTCACATTTAACAAAGGAAATACAAAACACCCAGTTAAATTGAATTTCAGATAAATAATGAACACCTTTCTAGTATAAAGTTGCCCCAGATATTGCAATTATTTATTGTTTATCTGAAATTAAAATAATTTAGGAGTCTTGTATTTTATCTGGCAAATTCATCCCCAGCACATAAAACCATTCCTGGGTACTTATTAGGATCTCAATAAATGTCTATTGAATGAGTGAAGTAGATAAGCAAATGAATTCACATTAACTGCTAGCTTAAAAACCCTCTTTGGCTCCCAGAATGCCTACAGGGTAAAGCGTAAATCATAGCAAATGATAAAAGCAGACAGTTTCATAGCCGCTTCAATATGCCAGACCTGGGCTGAGTGCTTTACACTTATTAACTCACTTGGTTCTTGCAATAACCCAATGAGGTGGTTAGCCCATTTTCCAGATGAGGAAACCGAGGCCCAGGAGGCTTAGTAACTTGTTCAAAGTCATATAACCATTGAGCAGCAGAGCCAGGCAATTCCAGGCCTTTGACAAACTTGGCTCATGGAATGTTCTAATGTTATCTCCCCACCCATTCCCCTGAACACTGTGGATCCTCTCTCTCTTAACAGCCCCCGGCTCCTTTTCAGGGTATGTGCTTCCCCATTCTCTGACTGCTGAACTCCTCCTCATACATCAAAGACCTGTCTTACTTTTCCCTCTTTGTGAGACCATCTCTAAAACTCCCAGGAGGACTTGGCCCTCTCTCTTTCCCCTCCCCACCATGGCCCTTTGTCTGAATGCGTTGTAAGGACTTGCTGTTGTGTTCTTTACATTCCCTGACTGTGACCTCCCTGAGAACGGAGATGGGCCCCTTTCAGCTCTTTGGCATGGGGCTTCAAACTGAGAAGAATGAATGAATGAATGAGTGAATGAATGGCTGAGTGAATGAACGAATGCTGTTTGTTTCTACTCTGGGCCTCAGTTTCAGAGTCTATAAAAGGGGAAGAACAACCCCGAAACCACCCCCCTATTCCTTAAAACAAAACACATTTTTTTCTGATTATAAAAATAATACACATTCATTAAAGAAAAATTGGAAAATAATAAAATTATGAAGAAGAAAATTAAAACCATCCATAATCCTGCCACCCAGAACAATGGTTCCCACTGGGTGTTCAGCCTTCTGCTCTTCTTACTGTGTGTATAGATTTAGCTGCTGCTTCTCTTCTCCGCCCTCCCTCCCTTCGCTCCTTCCTTTCTTTTAGAGTGTTGGGAACATACAGTATGGGGTCCTTTAAACTTGTTTTTGGAATCCCCCAACATGTGTGTATGTGTGTTCTCCTGTTTTCTTAAAGCCTCCCTGATGGCAGGTGACAAGTGGCTGCTGGAGAAGCCTGGTAGGGGCCGGGGTGTGGAAAGCCCATTCCGCCCCCGACTCATGGACCACCATAGTTCCCTTGTGATGGGCTGTTTAGGGGGTTTCCAGATTTCTGTCAGGGAACACCCTGCGTGGATGTCTTAGCTGCATCCCTGGTTCCTTCCTTAGGACAGATTCTGGGACTGGGGTTGCTGAGACCAGTATAGACACTGAGAGGCTCTGGACACCGCCCCACATCCTCCCCACAGCTGCTCTCCAGCCCCACTCCCACCGGCAGCCTGGACTTCTCGGCTTGGCAGAAAGCCGGGGGGCAGTATTCCACCTCCTCCAGAGAAAAGCCCTATCTACACCAAGGCCTCACTGATTCCATCCAATGCTGAAAATACCCATTTACTCAGCTATTTCCCCACGTTATGGTCTAAGGCCCAGGTGCTTAGTTCCAACCAAAACAGCCACAAAGGTCACTGTGGTCTGAGGGTGCTCTGGACCTCAGGCCTGTGTAGACATCATACTTGTTAATAATGAACCCACGGAGCTCACCACGTGCTAGACCCTTTGCGTCTCTGTGTGTCCTCACAGTAACCCTGAAGCTAGGGATGGCTGTCTCCCATCTTACAGGTAAGAAGACTGAGGGCGCTCCAGAGAGCTGTGGGCCCTCGGCCTTGTCATCTGGGGGTGCAAAGGCGCTGCCCCAGTACACCCACTGCCTGCTACCCGATGGGGCAATGTCCCAGCACTACCCAGAAACAAGGACAAGCTTTGGCCTAGAAGCTGGGCAGCCAGGTCCTGTCCCTGTTTTGGCTCCATGTGTGCCCTGGGCAGCTCACCCTCTCCGTCTGTGAAATGGGAGAGCAGGGATTCAGAGACGGCCTCCTAGGCCTGTGGCAGCTCTGAGCACAGTGGGTGCAGATACTCAGTGCTGAGTCAAAGGGAGAGAGAACCCTGCCAGATGGGCCAGCTCACCACAAGCAGCCAAGCCTGGTCTTTGAGGGCTTGGAGTGGGCAGGTCTTTGCCCAAGGCTGAGCTAGGAGGGACCTGACAGCCCCAGATGGAGGCTGGCTCACCCCGCCCCAGCAGATGGGAGGCTATTTTTTAACCCCACAGGAAGAAGAGGACAGAAATGATTGCAGGGGTTAACCTAGGCCCCTGGGGACGCTCCCTGTTTGCATCCTCCTTTCCTCTCAACCCAGAGAGCTATGTGGGCTTCACTTGGAGCTCCCTGAATCCTTCTGGAGCTCCCTGCAGATCACAGCCAGAGCTGGCAGGGCCTGAGTGGCCCCTGTCTGATGGGCGAGGGACCCAGAGCCCAGAGGAGTTTGACCAGGACTGGCTTCCTCTGCCCTCTCTGCTGTGTGCTTCCACTGGGTGAGGCTGCCTCCTCCGCTTCTACCTTTCTTCCTGGGGTGACCTGGGGAGGCCCAACCTTCTCCCGGGCCAGTTTCCCCATCTGTCAGACAATGGGACCCTCCAGACATCACTGAGGCTTCTCCCAGCTGGGAAACCTCCTTCTGAGCTGGGGCGCTGACTCTGTCACATCAGTCCTGGATTCCTGGAGGCCTCAGCCCTCCGGAAGCATCAACCCAGTGGACAGGAGCTCGTGGCAGGTGTCTGGGGACCCCCAGGAAAAGGAAGGATTTCCTGGCCAGAGATGAGAAGAGCAGCGTGGGTAGGGGTTAAGCATCCTCCCCCTGCAGCCTCCCTCAGACCACGCCACCAGGTGGCCCTTGGTCCCCCCAAAAGGAGTTCCTGAAAAGTCTGTGTCTGTTGCAGCAGGTGGGGCCTGTGAAGTGTGTGTATGCTTGTGTGAGGGTGGTGTGTGTTCACATGCACATGGTGGGGGTGGGCACACAAGGCGAGAGGCCTAACATGGTGGCAGGGACAGACTTTGGTTGCTGAGCTGGGACAGCCTGTGACAAAGGCCCCAGCACACCCGCAGGTCTTACCAGAAACCCTCAGCTGGTGCCGGTCTGATCTGAAGGTGGGCACATGCGGGGGAGGGGTACATGCAGGACAGGGGTGCATGTGGGGGAGGGGTACATGCAGGATGGGTGCATGTGGGGGAGGGGTACATGCAGGAAGGGGGGGATGGGGGGGAGGGGTACATGCAGGACAGGGGTGCATGTGGGGGGTGCATGCAAGACAGAGGTGCATGGGAGAGAAGGGTTCGTACATGGCAGTGGTGCATTGGGGGTGCATGCAGGGCAGGTGTGCATGTAGGGGAGGGGCATATCCAGGACAAGGGTACATGTGGGGAGGCCACAGGGCCCAAATGCTGTCAGGGCCTCTGGGAAGCTGGGACCCCAGTGAATGCTTGAGGGGAACCAACTCTGCCTGACCTCCTTTTATGATTGTCTATTTAAACAATACTCTCAATTAATCACATTAATTGAACCCACCTCCCTGCCTCCTGCTGCTTGCCCCTGTGATACAAATAATATGAGCACAATGAAAAATCTTGGAAAATACAGAAAACACATAAAAAAATGTTAAAGCCTGAAGTCTTATAACCACAGTGAACACTGCGAGTGTCTTTGAGGGGAGGGGGGTCTGCAGGTCTTCTCGATACAATCACATTCATTCCCACGTACTGCAGCATTTCCCACAGGCAGCTGCGGAGCTGAGCACTTCAGGTTTGTCTTAGTGAATTCTCTAACAGCCTGAGAGGGAGGTACTGTTATTCTCCCCATTGTATGGCTGAAGAAACAGCAAAAAGGAGGTTAAATATCCCCCTCAGGGTGTAAGAAGCAGAGCCAAGATTTGAATCCAAGTCTGGCTAAATGGAAAATGCAAATCGTCCAGTGTCCAGGGCTGCACTCCAGCCATGCCCCGCCCCCTGGGAGCGGACCACTCATTTATTCATTCCTCTAGGAGCATTTACTGAGCACCTCCTGTGACTCAGACCCAGCACCCACACCAAGGACTTGGCGGATGTGAACGAGACAGAGAGAGGCCCCAACCTGACTCCCCAAGCGGCCACAAACTGAGTCCCAACCTTGACCACAGCTTGATTTCTAGTCCAAGTTGTCACTGACCCCCAGCGGCCTTCATCACTGACTGAACTGTGACCTGGCCTCCTGCACTCCGCAGTGGCCTCTGTGAGCTTTTCATTCCCCGTGATGTGTGTGAAAGCCAAGGCCAGGAGCCCACCTCACCCAGCCTATCATCCACGCGGCCGGGGCCAGGGAGGCCGTCAGGAGCCCACCCACCACCTCTGGCCTGCTGCTCTGGGCCAGGCCTCTCTGGAGCGGGGGTTTGGCCTTGGCCCTTAGCACCCTGCTTGGCAGAAGGGCGGGCCTCGGCTCAGAGCATGGGGCCACCCCAGGAGGGGTCAGCGTTGGAGCTCAGGGTACCTGTGGTGGGACTTCCATGTCCCAGGGTCCTCACACTGCAGCCTCCTCTGATTTTGCCTGGGCCCTGGAACCCCAGGAGACCCCAGGAGCCGTTGCTCCCTCCTCTCACTTGCAGAAACTCAACAGGGCAGGCCTCATCTGAGCTCCCCCCATGCCTGCACTGTATTTCTGGGGGTTCTGCATGTCTCCCCAATCCTCAGGCAGGGCCAGTTACCTACTTTATAGGACCCAGTGCAAAAAGAAAATACAGGAGCCCTTTTCAAAATGCAGGAACAAAAGTTTTTCCCTTCTTCTGTGGACTCTCAACCCACGATGGTGTTTTTTATTTGCTATTCAATGTCACACGTACTTGGACCTAGGGAGACTTGTGCAGAAAGTGCAGACCCTCACAGATGCTCAGGGGCCACCCCAAAACTTGGTGTGCAGATTCCATCCCCCTCTCCTCCCCATGCCTGCCTCAGTGGAGGGCGGCAGTGCAGGTAGTGGGCTGCTGAGAACCCATCCCTGGAGGCAGCAGGAGGCAGACTGGACCCGGGCTCCAAGTCCCCAGGCATGCTGCACTAGCCCATCAGACTTCACTTACAGCACACTAATTCAGAGCGAAAATGATCCAGCGTTTCAATATGGCAACTGCTGAGCATTAAATTCAAGTGCAGGAGGTGAGGGGGCCAGGTAGCCCTGGAACATAGCAGTCTCACAGGTGGCTGGGTGTGGGGTGGATCTCCGTTCTTGGAGTAGAGGGATGTAGAGTACCTCCCTCTGCTTGGAGTATCTGGGGTACCTGGACAAGCACAGGGGGCCATGAACAGGGCCATGCCTGTGTGCCTGCCCCTCGCTCAGAAGAGGGGACCTGACAGGGGAATGCCAGGGCACATCTGCACCATGCCCGGGCAGTAGGCCTGGGCATGACCCTGGATCAGGCAGACCTGCAGTAGGTGGAAGGGCCCCAGGAGAGCTGAGGAGCCTAGGGGAGAGGAACCCAGAGGTCCCTGCCAAAGTGCTTGATGTGCTGCCGTAAGAAGGGCAGCATAGGCCGGGCGCGGTGGCTCACACCGGTAATCCTAGCACTTTGAGAGGCTGAGGTGGGTGGATCACGAGGTCAGGAGATCGAGACCCTCCTGGATAACATGGTGAAACCCTGTCTCTACTAAAAATACAAAAATTAGCTGGTCATGGTGGTGCGTGCCTGTAATCCCAGCTACCCGGGAGGCTGAGGCAGGAGAATCGCTTGAACCAGGGAGTTGGAGGTTGCACTGAGCCAAGATCATGCCACTGCACTCCAGTCTGGCAACAGAGCGAGATTCCGTCTCAAAAAAAAAAAAAAAAAAAAAAAAAAAGGGCAGCATGGGCGCCTGTTGAGAGGGAAAGAAGCTCTTTCCCTGCATATGTTGCCATGGGATTCTGGCCCGGCTCCCTGGGGTGCTCTCTGAGCTCAGCTTTGGCCCTGTCCCTCTCTCTCTATGCCTCAGTTTCTCTAACTATGCACTGAGCAAGGAGAAGACCACCACACCTCAAGTACCTTCTGCATGGGCCATGCACTGAGTTTTATGAATCTCCCCTCTCTTGTTCCACAAATGATTACTGGCCCATTTCTCAGATGAGGAAACTGAAGCCCAGAGGAGGCAATGACTCACCCAGTAAGAAAGTGGTGGAACCGGTTCTACCTGGCTTCCCTTCACCCCTTGAGTCGTTCCAGCCTCTCTAGGTGTGGGTGGAGGACGTGGGAACCAAGCTCGTGGGGGCACCACCAGCTCTTGCCAGAAAGGGGGCCAAGAGAAGACCAAGGATGCCCCTTGACCTGAGGAAATGTCCATTAATTCATAGCTACTGTGCTTTGGCGAGCCACACAGGCTCTGGATGCAGCCTGCCTGGGTGGGTGACCTGAGCAGATGCCTTAATCTCTCTGGGGTTCAGTTTTCTCATCTGTAAAATAGGCCTCATAATAGCTTTTGTCTTATAGGGTTGTGAGGATTAAATGAGCTAAGGTATATCACTTGAGCCTGGGAGGCAGAGACTTTAGTGAGCCAAGATTATGCCAGTGCACTCCAGCCTGGAAGACAGAGCCAGACCCTGTCTCAAATACATATATAAACAAAATGAGCAAAGATATGGAAAACACTTAGACAGTGGCTGACATAGAGTTAAGAGCTACGTAAATGTTTACTGCTGATGGAACTATTTAAGAGTTGAGTCATAATTTATATTTTCTAGACTATCAATTACAAATTTATTCATTTCAATGTTGTACTTTTCCCTTTTGTATTTAGCATCCAGCAAATTTTCCTTTGAAATCTCAATACAATTTCCTAGGTCCTTGAAAAGATAATTTCCCCGCCCCCACAGTGCTTGTAGCCCATGGTGGATCCAATAGCTCTCTCTAGAGCAGCTTTTCCCAAAGTGGACTTTGCACACACCAGCCCCTTCCAGATGCACCATCTCACTCCAAGAGATAACTCAGTAAACAGTTGAGCATACACTATTTTAGATCTCCATGGCCCAACAAGGTAGCCATGAGCATATCAAAGGCTCTGACAAGTCCTGCAGCAAAACACCATTGAACATTGTTTGAAACAATAAATCCCAATCTTGTTTGGCCACAGAGCTCCGTTATTTCTGCTCAACACCTGATAACATCTGAACACACGTTGGGAGATGCCACCCTCGTTTCCTGGTTTCTAGGAAATGGCGAGGGGAGTCAGAGCTGTGGGGAATACCCTCTCGCAGGGATGAGTGGTTCCACCCCTACAGAAATCATCTCCAGTCCTGCGCACCATCACTGGGCCATTCCTCCTGTTCTCACCTTCCTCGTCTGATTCAGTCCCCACAGCAGCCTGGAGAGGTCACTAGCATCAATGTCCCCATCATACAGATGAGGAAATTGAGGTTCACAAAGGTTAAGTGGCCACACAGCCAGTAAGTGGCAGATCCGGTAGACAAACCCACAACTTCTGATTCTAAACCCCACATTCGTTCTTCTGTACGTTGATTGGAAAAGTAAAAATAGATCCTATTCTAACAGGATCCATCTTCCCCCATCATAGGCTTTTAAAAATCTCAAGTACTTTTTTTTTCCGGTAGCATTGAATGCTTTAAAAACTTAAAATTTTTAGTATCTTTCTTTTGATTACTAAAGCAATACGTGCTTGTTATGTATAAAACTTTTCAAACATTTTGAGTTGAAAAATGAAAAAAAGGCAGGGTGCGGTGGCTCAAGCCTGTAATCCCAGCACTTCAGGAGGCCGAGGCGGGTGGATCACAAGGTCAGGAGATCGAGACCATCCTGGCTAACACGGTGAAACCCCGTCTCTACTAAAAATACAAAAATTAGCCAGGCGCAGTGGCGGGCGCCTGTAGTCCCAGCTACTCGGGAGGCTGAAGCAGGAGAATGGCGTGAACCCGGGAGGCGGAGCTTGCAGTGAGCAGAGATTGTGCCACTGCACACCAGCCTGGGTGACAGAGCCAGACTCTGTCTCAAAAAAAAAAAAAAAAAAAAAGAAAAGAAACATGAAAAAAAAAACAAACAGATCTGTATAGCCCTACAAAGTAGCCATTAGCTTTTAAATGAAAATATTTAAATGCTATTTAAATGGAAAAATTAAAATGAAATAAGATAAAAAATTCATTTCCTCAGTTACAGTAGCCACGTTTCAAGCCCTCAGTATTCACATGCACCTGGTGGCTACCGTGTTGGGCAGCACAGACATGGGACATTACTATCATCACAGAAAATCCTACAGGACGGTGCTGTTCTAGATTCTTCCTAGACATATCCTAACACCTATACAGGTTGATTATCCCTAATTCAAAAATCTAAAATCTGAAATGCTCCAAAACCCAAAACTTTTTTAGAGCCAACATGGCACTCAAAGGAAATGCTCATTGGAGAATTTTGGATTTTGGACTGAAGTATAATGCAACTATTCCAAAATCTGACAAAATCAGAAGTCCTAAATTTGAATGCTTCTGGTCTCAGCCATCTTGGGTAATGACTGTTAATGTTGTTAACGTGTTTTTTTTTTTTTTTTTTTTTGGAGACCAGGTCTTGCTCTGTCCCCCAGGCTAGAGTGCAGTGGCATGATCATAGTTCACTGCAGCCTTCACCTCTTGAGCTCAAGTGATCCTCCTGCCTCAGCCTCCCAAAGTGTTGGGATTACAGGCGGGAGCCGCCATGCCTAGCCTATTGATATTCTTGTTGAGGCTCTCAGACATGTCTGCATGGCCTCACACATGGAGGAAAGAGACCCACAGAGGCAAAAACAAGACATGGGGTAAAAATAGACTGGAAGGAAACACACCGAATGATAGTGGTTTTTTCTGGGTGTTGAGATTACCGAGTTTATTTTTAAATTTCTTAGATCCTTCAGGTGTTCTACAACATAAAATGCAGACAGGGTGGGGACGTTGGTTGGATTCATGTTTTCCCTAATGTTCTTACTGGTTCTAAAATCTTCAAGCTATGCTCTCACCCAAGGCTTCACTTATTATTATTTTAACACTGTGGATTCATAAAGAATGGAAGCTCACACAAGTCCAAGGAAGGAAGGAAAGGCAGACAGAGGCTTCTTTTCAGGCCTGGGTGGTTGCACAGGGTCCCTTGCTTAGAAGGGCCTCATGCTCGGTTTCGTGTTCTGTGGTCGCCGTCCTGAAATTCTTACTGATTTTTGAACAAGGGATCCTGTATTTTCATTTTGCACCGTGCCCTGAAAATCATGCCACCGTCACTAGCCCTGGGATTCTCCCCAGGACAGGTTTCCCTTCAGCTGCTCTAAGCCTTCGCCCTTGTCCTTGTCCAACCATGGACGTGGCCGTCCACGGAGCCCTCTACGTGCCTCAGAGCAAGTGCACTTCGGCTGCTCAGATGTGTGTCTAGAGACTGACAAAAATAGGATTCGTGAGCGGGTGCGGGAGGCCCCTGTGGTCTCTGTTCACACACGTACCTACCCTCAAGGCCATGTCTACGCTGGCCTATTTCAGAGAACTGCCCTGTGCATCATGGGATGCTTTGCCCCACATCACGGCCCAGCTTGGTTCAGTCCTGGAGCCCCATGTCCTGAAACCATGACCAACCCCAGGCCTGGCCCACCTTCTTCCTCAGTCTCCTCTCCCTCAAGCCCTCCACAGGACCCATAAACCTTCCATCTCCATGTAATCCTTTTGTGTGATCCTTCTTCCATACCTTTGCCCATGCTGTTCACTCTGCTTGTACCAGCAAGGTTCCTTCCTTCCCAGATCTGCCTTTCTAGACCCATCTCAGATTCCACCCTTTCTAGGAAGCCTTCAGGAAGTATTTGAGAAGGGTCTGAAGATGCTGTGGTTGCAGAGAGGAGGATATGAATCACCTCGCTTAGAGGTATCGGGGAGGGCTCCATGGAGGTGGTGCCCTCAGGCCAAGGAAGAGAAGACACCTTCCAGGCAGAAGGGAGAGTATCATGGGCTGGTTTGATGTCAGACAGACCACAAGATGACTCAAGGTCCTCTTTCCTCTTCTTAAACATTAGTTGCAGCAAGTCCCACCATCTGCCTAAGTCTGTTTTCATCTCCACAATGGAGGTGGTGATGCCCAGCACACAGTGCTGTGATGAGGGTTTAATGGGGAATCCAGAGCATTTATAGAAGTCCCAGGAGGCCAAGATTCTGCATAAGTAGGAAGGACCTAAGCCAGAGGGGTGTGGGTGGCCAGAGGAGAGAGCCTACCTTAGTAGGGCTGGGTGGGCTAAGGTCTGGGCTGAATCTTGAGGCTCTGGAGCTTAGAACAGCATCTGCAACTCCCTGGCTGTGGGGGTTCAGGCAAGGACTGCCTCCTCTCTGAGTGTCAGTTTCCCCATCTATAAATGGAAAGCTGGGACACTGAAAAACACTGGGGGGGAGGGTGGTTCCTCAGGCAGTCTCCACACATCACGGGAATGTCGGCACCCAGGGAGAAGGCATCTTTGTCCCCTGTGTTCACTTCTGCATCCCCAGTGCCCAGAACAGTGCTTGCATGCAGTAGATGCTCAATAAATGTTCACTGAATGAATCAGCAGCAACCAAATTCGGTCACCTCACATCCTAAGTCCACTGGGGACGTAGGCCCACCTCTCCAGGGAAACTGTCTGCAGATTGGGACCACACCTCAGGTCACAAGCATTTCCTGAGCACCTACTGTATGCATGGCTCTACGCAGCCCAAGGCAGACCCTTGCTCCACAGCCCGACAGGGCAGAGCCAAGGAGGCAGGTGACAGACACAGTGATTTGGGAAGAAGAACAGAGAGCAGGGTGGCCAGCAGGGTCTTGCCTGGGTGGCAGCAGGCCGTTCCCAGGCTGGAGCTCAGGCTGACAGGAGCCCCAGCTTGCCTGTTCCTGGGAGAGTGGGACTGCCTCTTCCTCTTTCTTTCTTTGAAAACAAAAATTGTTTTCTGTTAAATTTATGAGTATTAAAAGTTTGGAAAATACACAATCATCAAAAGAATGTAAAATAAAGGTTACCTGCCATCATGGTGGACCACACAGCATTAACTACTATGGACTTTTCAGTGTTTCCCTCTAGTCTTTTTTCTGAGGTGGCTTTGCTCTCAGAGGTGGCTTCCTCTCCCCCTGGGAAGGGATACAGTTGCTCTGTAGGAGATGTGGGGGCACCAGGCTCTCTCCGTGGGCTCTTTATCACTTCTGACTTGGAGGTCCTTTCTCCACCCCTCCTGGACCTAACACCTCTTCCTGAGACACAGGGGTGCAAAGAGCTGGGGGAGGCACGCAGCAGGCCTCCCCTCCTGCCCCTGCTTACCCCACGGGGTGGGGGTGGGACAGAGCTCAGGCTTGAGGAAGGAGCACTGGAGGCCAAGCCACAGGTGCTGGTCCTCAGCCCTGGTGCCCAGGCAAGTTGGGTTTGGGAACAGGGGCATGACCAAAATGGGCCCCTTCTTTCCTCCCCACCCCTTTCCACTCTGTCTGCCTTTCCCTCTGCGCTCTCCAAGTGTTCCGTCCCCCAGATGCCCTCTGTTTCCTCTGCTCCAGCCGTTTAACTCCTCTCAACAAAGGCCAAGGAATCAGGCAGACTGTGGACACTCAGGTGTGCGTGATGGGAAGGGACCTGCATTTACAAAAGCCCCACTCCCACAGGGGCTGCGTGTGCTGGTGGAATCTCAGTCACCGTGTCCCACGTTGAAGGATGTTTGGAGGGGGGTGACTTTGGTCACCCTTCAAATCATAAGTTATACACGTCTGCCCTTTCCGCCCACATGTAAGTCTGAACCTTTTGCCAAAAACACTTTTCCCAGACTCGAAAGAAAACCCCAAAGAGGAACCTAAACCTTCACGCTGCCTGCACTGATTGGACCGGAGTGCTCAGGCTCGCACCAACAAGTGTTTCAAAGAAGAAGCCAGACAGTGAAGGGGGAAGTGAGGGAGAAGCTGGAAACCTCTCAGGCTGACCAATTGTCAGCCCATTCATTCATTCATTCATCCATCCATTCATCCATCCATTCATCCATCCATCCATCCATCCATCCATTCTTTCTTTCTTTCCTCTATCCATTCAGTGAGAAGGGCTGAATATCGCCTGTGAGCCTGCCCCTGCTCCCAAGAACACCCGTGGGGTGAGGAGTGAGGGGCAGCAGTGGCAGATCACCCCCAACGCCTGGAGGGGAGAAAGGGAAGGGCTGGGAAGGCTCCCCAAGGGGGCGGCCATGAAGCTGGGCCTTGAGAAGACAGGCCAGGGTCTCTCACCTTCCACGTCCTGCTTAGAGTCAGACAGAAGGTTTTTGCAGAGGAAGAGGAACATTAAATAGTAGCAATTTCTGGCATTCCATGAGGGCTTGTCTGTGCCGGGCCCTGTGCTGTGCACGTGATACACACTACCTCATTAAACCTACCCAACATGTCTTGAGGTGGGTGCTGTTCATTTTCTCCATTTTACAGGTGGAAAAACGAAACACAGAGAGGTGAGGCACCTCTCCCAACGCCACACAGCGAGGAAGTGGCAGAGCCTGGCTGCAGCTGAGGCTTATAGCTGCATTTTACATTGCTTCCTCTCCAAAGAGTGCCTTCCTTTATCCCTGGGAGCCATTGACAAGGGGTCTGACAGTCCCTCTAGTCTTGTGCCTGCTCAGCCCTCTCTAGCCCTGAAAAAACCAGGGCTTGGCGCTGGAGAAAGAGCAGGAGGGCGAGATGTGGAAACATCTGTTGAATGGCAGGGGATCACGCTGGCGCGGAGGGGCCCAAGCCGATCAGGAGGCTGGCCTGTGCCAGGCCAGTGCTCCCTGTGTACCAGGTGCCACATGCGGGGCTCAGGGCAGGGCCACAGTCACTCCTCCTAGCCACCCTTTGAGGTCAGTGTTACTAGCCCATTTTACAGAGGAGGAAACTGAGACCTTAAGAGGTGAGTTCACATGTCGGGTCACCCAGCTACCATGCAGTTTAAGCCTAGATTGTTCTGACTCCTAAACTCTGTGCAAAGCAGATGATTGGACCCCAGGGAGGCAAAGAAAGTCAGTTTTCCTGCTGTTGAATTCGACGTTTTACAAGACCACATGCCTCTTTGGACCTCAGTTTTGTCATCTATGAAATGAGGAAGGGAACTCTGCCTCCCGGTGCCGACATGCTCCTGGACTGAGTCACTGTTCCTTGTTCTTGTGACTTCTCAAAGCAAGACCAGAGTCCCACTCCCAGCCTTAGGCCCAAGATTCCCATCCCCACTGTGTCCAGGGGCTTCAGGAGGTGCTATTTTAAGGCAGATGGCAAAGGCCTGGGCTGTAGATCCACTGAGGGCTAAAGGCAATCTTTCCTGCCTCCATCCCTCCCTTCCTTCCTTCCTTCTCTGTACTTCCACCAAGCAAGGTAGGGAACTACTCGCTGAGTCTCAGGGCTGGCCCAGGGACTGAAGCTCAGAGGAAGACAGGGCTCCCCAGTGGCTGCAGGTGTCCCAGCAATGACTCCTAGCAGAGGGGGTGTTTGGGTTCAGTCTGGAAGACTGGGTGAGATTCCCCAACTACGGGGCATGGGGGCACACTCTGGGTGGCAGATTTGAGGAAGGGTCTGCAGATAAGGCATCCCCAGGAGACGGCAATAAGAGCTGGTGTTGGGGCTGCCCCACTGAACCCAGAGCCCAGGCCTGTTTCCCCACCTATGGAGGAGTCCGGACTGGCTCAGTGGCAAGGCTGGGGTCAGAGGCCGCCACTCTCCTCCTGCCTCTCACAGCCCGCTGGAAGGTCCGGTTTTCAGGCTCTGCTTATCCGTCCCCCGGCCTCCTCCCTCCAGGTACCCGAGGGAGCCTCCGCTTTGATGCGGCCACCTCCAGGCCCAGGCGTCAATGAGCCCTCTATATGACCAGTGGGGCTGCTGGGGGCCTCTGGCCGGCCAGAGTGGGTGCGGTAAGGCCTGGACACACAGTCCCGCTGTGTGGGGTCGGCTCATGCCTGCCTAGACCCTGTGGGCAGTGGGGGGCTCCCAGGAATGCTTTTCCAGCCTGGGGGGCACTTTGGACAGGCAGGGTGGTCTGGGGAGACGGGGGTGTGCAGGGCAGCCTCAGAAGCCGCCGTCAAAGGGACCTAGCAGACGTGGCGCCAGGCAAGCGCCATAGTGGGCACGGGAGGGCTGGCGGTCAGTCCGTTCCTCTCCCAGGGATGGCGGGGAGGGGGAGGCCCCATGAACACACGTGCTCAGGGTGACCAGCCGTCAGGGTTTGCCTGGGATGAAGGGGTTTCCTGGGACGTGGGGCTTTCAGTGCTAAAACAGAGAGTCCCCTGTTACTGGAACTTCCTGGACCTTCGGAAAGGATACGGTGACTGACCTCTCTGGTCTGGGCAGCCTCCTCCCTGTCCGGTGACCTCTGAGTCAGACCCTCTCGGCCAGACCTGCCCAGGGCCATTTTGTCCACCCCCTGCCTCCACACAGGCCCGCCTCATACCCAGAGTCCACTTTCCATTTCTCCCAGGCATCTTCAGGGGAGGAGCTGCCGGCCAACTCCAACCACTGCTAGGGGGACCTTGGCCAGACCCACACCATGCTCCCAGCCCTCCTCGTGGCTCCCAAGCCAGCTCGTACTTTCCTGCTTCCACACCTTTGCCCAGGACGTTCCTTCTGCCTGGAACATGCTTTCCCTGTCTTTGTTACCTCTTCACCCTTAGGGACCCAGTTTCCAAGTCACTCCTCCAGAGGACTTGTTCTCTCTTTCTCAAGGCTGGGCTAGTACCCCTCTTTGAACTCACAGCCCTGGTTCTTCTCCCAAAAACCTTTATCACGCCCCAGGGCAATTTTCTGTTGACCCATCTTTTTCTCCACCAGACGGTGAGCTCCTAGGATGGAGATCCTGACCCAGTTTCCCCCGGGCTCCCAGTACAAGGCCATGCTCAAGGTGTTCAACAAATGGAAAATGCTTATTGAGCAGCTACTCTGTGCCAGGCCTCATGCTCCTTTAATTCTCTCCATAGCTCTGCAAGGTTGGTGTAACCCCTACAGATGAGGAAACCAGAGACAGAGAAGTGAAGTCACTCATGCAGGTGACGGCAGAGGGCAGAGTCAGGACTTGAACCTGGAGAGCCTGGCTCTAAAGCCCAAGCTGGAATCTCGATACTCTACACCTCGATAAGTTTTTGGGAAATGACTGACTAAACGGATGAATGCATTTGTCCCCCCAGAGCCCCCTTAAAGCCTACATGTGGCAGTTTGGGCCCATTTCCTCGGCTTCCCTCCCTGGAGGGGCACCCACCGCCAGTGTCCCTGGTGAGTGTTTGCCTGTGGGGGTGCAAGTGAGGGTTCAGCAAAGGTGACCTGGTGTGAGGGGGTGCCCCAGGGGGTGCAGAGGAGGGCCTCATGAGGCAGATTCAGAATGAAGGTGCTGGCCCCCAATGGAGCCGTGCATGGGCAAGGGGGTCCTCAGGGCCATTGGCCCATAATTGTCAGATGGGGAAACTGAGGCCCAGAGAGAGGAAGGGACTTGTCCCTAGTTACACAGTGTCTGGATTGCAGCTCTTAGGTCTCAGCTTCCCCATTTGCCACACAGGGAGAATAAATCTCCCTCGTGCTGCCTGGGGGTAGACCCCAGGGGGCCCCGTGCCCTCTCACACCTTCCATTCCAGCTTCTAGAATTCCACCATCTGTGTGCCAGCCCTGAGGGTAAGCATTGCCTTCTTCTCACCTCCTACTCACGCCTCTACTGCAGGATGGGAACCAAATGCCTCTCCACACTTTTCCCATACCCCTTCTCTCCACAGTGAACTGAGGGGAGTTTCTGATCCCTTAGCTCAAAGTCAGAGAAACCGAGAGAAGAGGGCTCGGCGGGAGCCGTGGGAATGTCATGCACAAGCAGTTGGACTCTCCAGGGGTCTGGAACTCTCCCTTGCTGCCTCGAAGGCCTCTGTGCAGGCTGTGGCACTGGCTGAGTACAGGTGCCTGAAGGCAGAGGCATGGATGGGATGCTTCATTCTCCGCCTGTTTTTGCCAGTGAAGACAAAAGGGAAGTCATCTTCCATTGGTCTATGGGGACACTGAGGTAGTAGGAGCTCAGTGATAATTCTAGGGACCACCCTGGGTTGTCAGGTGGGGGAGACAGAGAAGCCCACATAGGAGGCACCAAATGCAACTCACTTGTGCCCTTTTACTCATGAGAGAACACGGATCCAGAGATGTCAAGTGACTCAGACACAGTCCCACAGCACACAGGCAGCAGAGCCAGGTGGGGGACTGGGCTCCCCTGGCAGCAGTCCCCAAGCCTGCCCGAGAGGCACATCAGAATCGCTTTGGGGGATTTTCAAAACCACACCTGCCCAGGCCCAAACCCTAGAGATTCTGATTCCGGAGTCTGAGGTCGGAATGGGGAATCCGGTGTTTAAAACACTCTAGGGGCGTGATTTCAGAAAACCCGCTGGCTCCATCACACTTTGCTCAGGGACTGAGGCGGGGTGGCATTTGGAAGACACAGGTAGGAGGAAGAGGAGGCAGTGGGGGACACAGGGAGACCCTTCCCCTTCGGGTAAAAGCCTATGGATGAGAGAACAGCCCGAGTAACATTCTGAGAACACGAGACCCAGATGGACCTGGAGTTTTTGTCTTGCATATAATTTAGGGGTCTGTGACGCTGGGCTGGAGAGGACGGTGTCTTTCCTTTCCCCGGCCTCTAGCTGAAATTTAGCATCATATTCCAGGCGATTTTCCACCAGTGGAAATCACAGGTGTTCTCTGGTCTCACAGCAGTGTCAGGGATGACCTGAAATATTGTTCATGCTCATCACAACTGCATGGCCCACCACGGGGTCTTGTCACTCAGTGAGTTCTTGAAGAGGCACAGACAAATGGAGTTCAACAAATGGAAAACGTGAGCCAATGTCACCAACTTGCTTTCTGAGTTTGACAACGGTGTTTCCGTCGATTTCTTTTCCTTTGTAATCCTTTGGATTTTGTCTTACGCGTTTAAAAACGCAACTCCGAGGAGGAACCTGAAGGTTCCCTGAGACTGCCAAGGGTCGGTGGGTTAGGGACCCTGTAGGGGGCAGCGTGGGGTTGGCACCCTGCAAATGGGACCCTGGGGCTGGGTCTCTTTGAGGAAGGAATTGGCACCTGGAGCCCTGTGAGCCTCCAGGGATGGGATTTGGGAGACGGGCCCTCACGGCGAGCACGTCGTGAGCAGAAATGAACAGGAGAGAGAAGGCTGAAGAGGGGAGACAGGTCTCTACAAAAGTGGAGGGAAGGCCCTCGGGCCGCAGGCCCCAGATCCAAACATCCCCACAGACCCTAGCCTATGAGGCGCCTTCTGTGCCGCTGCTGGCCAGGATCAGCCCGTTCTGCCCAGCGGCCTCCTGTCTCTGGGCGCATATATGACACGTTGGGCCAAAGCCACCTCTCCCTTTGTGCCCTTCGTGCTACTGCCAGCCACCTCCCAGGCTCCGAGGAACAGCACCCAGCCCAGGCCGACCAGGGCTATAGCCCTGTCTCCCAAGGTTCCTTTGTTTTAAACCCTACATTTCTCCATCTTGCGCACGGAAGGAGAAATACAGATTACAAAGACCCGGAAAATGGATTTTATAAACTCTTATTTTCTTGCCACAGAACTGCCTTTAATTAGTTCCGAGGACTACAAAGGGAACCACGTTATAACAGCAGCAACTCCAAGGAAGCAGCCGCAGCTCTTGGCTCTCAGACCTGGGGCTGCCGCTCATCATCGGCCACAGCTAGGTTTGATGGGAGTGCCCCCACTTCAGGGGACAACAGGCCCCTGTCACTCCCCGACTCAGTCCCCATCTGCAGCAGCACAGCCTTCCTTGGCTCACCAGGGAAGAAGAACAGGCCCCGCTCTCAGACAAGCCTTCCCAGAAGCCTGAGGACTCAAACACCCAAATGTGTCTGGGTCCCTGCCCTGAGCCGGCCGCCCAGGCCCCAGCCCTGAATCACTCGGTCAGCCAGCGGCAGGGCAGGCCAATGGGCTGGAGGGTAGGCCGGCAGGCAGACCCACCTCTGCGTCTCTGCTGACCGCCTGGGCTGAGGAAAGGCAGCACCAGCCCCCAACCCTGAAGTTCTAGATCTCATGCAGCCCCTCTGTTCTGGAACCATCCAGAGGCACTGCCCTTACACATGGTCCACCCCCAGGCTCAGACAATGAGAATTCCACAAGCAGAGGAGACTCTATCTGGGGCACGGTAGTAACTCCCCTCCTAAGGTCTCTCAGCAAGGAAGCCACTGAGCCGTGGGGCTTGAGCTCAGGGACTCTTGATCCCCGGTCTCAGGTGTCACAGCCCCGTCTGGGCTCCTGCTGGGGAGGAGGAAGGCAGCAGGGGGTGTCTGAGGCCAGGGTGCATCAGCCCTAAATGCCAGACAGAGGCAGGAGAAGTCTCCCCGTGAGTCCCAGCCCCATTAGAGGCTCCAGGTCGGGGATCTCAGACCCCCTATCCTTGCTGGGAGACACAACCCAGAACTCCGCATCCCTGCAGCCACCAGAAAAGGCAAAAGCTGCCCAGAAACACTTTCTCCTCTCCCGTGGCCAAATCCACGAACTTTCTCGAGGTCTGTCCCCCAGCCCCGTGCGGGTCCAGCTTCAGTGCAGCCCAGCTCTGCGCAGTTTTCTACAAAAGCCTGTGGCTTCCTTCTCCTCCTTCTGCTTCTGATACCCCAGGAGTTACACACAAAATGTGGGCGGTGGTCTCCAGGAAGACCCCTGGATCCCACAGCTCTCCCCAGAAGCTGCCGGCAGTGACCTCCTGAGCCCAGGTGGGGAGTCCCAGGCAGGACAGGGGCTGGGGCTGCAGGCCCAGGGGCCTCGTTAGTGAAGCAGGAAGCCGAGGGTCCCTGAGAGTTCCCCTTGGCCCCTCTGAGGGCTGCCCTTTGAGGTCTTGAGGTCCTGGAGTATCCATCGCCCCCACCGCTTACTGTCCCCACCAGTGGAGGATAAAAGTGCCACAGCGATGTTCCACGCCAAGAGACCACAGAGACCACCAACCCATCTTCCCACCTCAGGCTTTCAGAGGCCAGCGGATTTAGGCAGACAGGCTGTGCGCTTGAGGGCAGCTGGGGCGGTCAGTGGAGGGACGTGGTCCGGGGCCTGGCCACAGCTCCCCACCCAGGGCCCTGGGCAATCGTTACTCACCGCGGATGAAGGTCGGGGAGTAGGTGGGGAAGGAGTCGAAGATGCTGTTCGATGCCATGCCCCGCTCTGAAGAAGGCGAGAATTTTCAGCCCTTCAGGGGGTTGGGTTGGGATTCACTTGGTTAGCTGTTGTTTTATTTTTTTTTCCCCTAGCTACTTTTGAAAATAAAAAGGGGGGTGTTGCTTTTTGTTGTTTTTTTTTGTTTTGTTTTGTTTCTGTCTCTTTTTTCCCCCCTGCTGCTACGAAAAAGAAAAAAGGAAAGAACGCGAGAGTGTGTGTGAGTGAGAGAGAGAAAAAAAAAATCCCCAAGGAAAGTAAGTTTCTGTTTGTACCCAAGAATTTGGATTCCCGGTCCCACAGGAATGTCTAGCCACAAATTCTCAACAGAAGCGTATGCAGAGTGTATCATTAGATGGCGGGAAGGGGCTTTCGGCAGCCAGGGTGGAGGAGCTCCGAGGCTGACAGAGCAGAGTGGGCCCCCTCCAGTGCCACAGGGAATGAATGAATGAGGCTTACCCTTGACAGAGCCCAGGCTCCGGTGGGTATGAGGGCGGCCGGGGGTGGGGAGCACCAGGAGCCAACCAGCTCCCGCGCAGGGCCCTGGAGGCGGCGAGGGCCTGGCCTTGTGGTTCTGTGGTTGAGGGACCAGGCCTTCCCAGTGTCAACCCAACCTCAGCTCACAGGATGCAAGAAGCCTGCTCGCGGCCTTGGCTCATTGGCTGGGCCGCGGTCACCTGGGCCGTGACGTCACTGCCTTTTAGCAGATCTTGTGGCTGCCTCTCTTTTTGGAAAAGAAAAAAACAAAAAAGAAAGAAAGAAAGAGAGAGAGAGAAAGAGAAAAGTGATGGCTTTTATTTGTGGGGCTGGCCTCAGCACGCGGCTCAAGAAACAGAACTGAAAGCGGTTGCAGTGGGCGTGGCCAGGAGGGTGGTTTGGCTCCTGGGTGGGAGACTCCTTCTTAATTAAGGCCAGCATTGGCCTGGGCGGGCTAGGAGCCCCGCGGGACCCTCACCGAGTGCCCGGAGCCCGGATCCACCAGCGGCCGGAGAGCTCCCTGCCATGCCACCTCGCCCCCGGGCTGCGGCTGACTCCCTGCCATTGTCCACCACCATTGTTGCCAGGGAGAGGTGTCCACATGTGTGGCTGGGTGGCACCTCTGGGGCTTTTATGGGAGTTGGGACTAAGTACAATGGGAAACACATGAAGTGGGATTGCCAGCACTCACGCCTGGCCTCGGCCTGCCCACCGAGAAGGGCCTTCCTGGTGAAACCTGGTGGCCTGGCCGCACTGGGGGGCCCTCTGCAGGGCTGGGGGCTGAGGCCCCAGCATGTCATGCAGGGCCCTTTGCTCTTCTTGTTGCCACCTGCGCATCCCCTTGGGGGTCTCTGCCCCAGCCTGATGCTCGGGAGCTTTCCTGCCTCCGGGACTTCGCTCATGCTGTTCCCCTCACCTGAAGCGCCCTTTGTATCCTCATGTCCTTGAGGAGTCAAGGTGCAGAGAGGCTCAAAAGTAGAAAAGTCATGAAGGCGATTGAACCCTATACTTGCACGCTCCCCGAAGTCACGTCAGGATGGGAGAGAGGGTGGAGAGTGGGGGAAAGGTGGCGGCTTTTACCATTTCCCATGCAAGCTCTACTCTCCCATTTCACAGGCCAGGCTGCGAGGCCCAGGGTGGTGACGCCAGCTTGTCTAAGGTCATGTGGTATTCTGGAATGGGATTGGAACTTCAGCCTCTGACTCACCAGCCCCGACCTTGGGCATGACACCAGAGTGCCCTTCCATGCCCTTTAAATGAAGACTTCGGAAAGTCCCTCTGCAGCCTGGCCACCACCCCCTGGCCTCTCCCAGGGACCCCAGGCTTGGGGCTAGACCCTAGCACCAGCCTCGGACTCACAGTGGCCTCTGTAGGCCAACAGGGGTGGAGGTGGGGATATCCCTGGAGGAGGATGGGCTGGTCCAAGGTCCCAAAAAGACGTGTTTCCGCCCAAGGCACAGGTGCACAAGATGGCCTTGGAAACGCTCACTCTGAGCCTCACCTCGGGCCTCGTGAAGATTCAGTCTTCTGTCCCCGAATGGTGGGTCGATTGGTGCTGAGGGTGGGGGTGGTGGGGACAAGAGTTCTAATTTGGCCAGAGAGGAAGCAGGTTTGTGGTGACAGCCACAGAGCTCTAGAGTCAGATTTGGTTTCCAGCCCCAACTCTGCTGAATCTGAGCGGCCAGACCCTGGGGCAAGTCACTTCCTTTCTCTGGGCCTCAGTTTTCTTCCTTGTAAAATGGGGATAACACCTTCTTCAAAGGGCCAGGCACGGGGTGAGGGCATCATAAATATTGGTTTCTTTGGCTGAGGCTCCATGACGCGATTTGGGCTCCGTTATGAGTCAGCTCGGGTAAGGAGCGATGACAGTCATGCGGGGGGAGAGGCTGCCCCGCCCCCACCCTGTGTTGTAAACTCCTCAGCTGGCCAGCCTGCATGGGACTCTCGGGGGTCAATGGCACAGGGGGGGACCTGCCAAGGGGCCTTGACCTCCTGGTTGAATTTGAAGCATTTTGGAGTCAGCCATCTGTGAAATAGATTGGAGAATGTCACAGCTGGGAAGACCCCCCTTATACAGAAGCCGAAACTGCGGCCCCCAGAGGAGCAGAGACTCATCCAAGTTCACGCAATGAGTCAGTGGAACCCAAGACCCTGCTTCCCAGCCCAGGAGCTCTTTCCATTCCAAAAACACCGCCTCCAGTTTTGAACATACCACCCTACGTGCTTTGCTGTTTTTTCCACACCTAGGAGTGGGCCCCCCACTAAGCCCCTATAACTTGATCACCCTGAGGGGCTTCCCCCTCCCTGGGAACCTGAGTCCAGGCCCAGGAATGGGAGGGAATTCAAGAGGCTGTACACGGCCCAGTGATCCATCTGTGCACCGAGTAGTTCAATGCATTCTCGGGGCAATGTGGCAAATGAGAGCCAAGCTTGGTCCTTGCCGCTAAGGGGCTTATCATCTCTACGTGCCCCCTCATAAGCATGTGCTAAGCTTTAAACAGCCCTGGGGAAGCTGCCTGGGGAAGCAGAAAGGACAAGGAGGCTGAAACCAGCCACACCTGAAGCCTGCTTTGTTTCTTATGAACTGTGAGATCCTGGGCAAGAGGCTTTACTCTTCTGAGCCTTGGTTTCCTCACCTGTGAAATGGGGCCAACTGTAGTGCCCACCTCCCAAAATCATAAGGAGGATTCAATGAGAAAATAATTGTGAGTGTGCCTGGCACATAGTAGGTGCTCAATTTCCAGGGACTCCCTTCCCTTGAAATTCTGACTGTGCATTCTCCTGTCATGTAGTGGGCAGTCAGGCTTCCTCTTGTTCTCCACTGAAAAAAACTTAAATCAGGTTAATAAAAAAAGTGGTTGAAGAAGGGAATCATAAGAAATATTATATAAAAATAAAAGGGAATCATAAAAATAGTATCTTAAACCTTTCTTTTAGCTTTAAACTTATAAATGTGCATTAAATGGCCTTCCTCTCATTCTTCTAGCTTAACAATTTCCAGTTTGGCAGTTTGGGTTTCTTTTTTCTTTTCTTTTCTTTTTTTTCTTTTCTTTTCTTTTCTTTTTTTAGAGACAGGGTCTTGCTCTGTTGCCCAAGCTAGAGTACAGTGGTGCAATCATAGCTCACTGTAACCTTGAGCTCCTGGGCTCAAGCAATCCTCTTGCTTCAGCCTCCCAAGTAACTAGGATTACAGGTGTGCACTACCACGCCCAGCTAATTTAAATTTTTTTTTCTGTAGAGACAGAGTCTCACTATATTGCCCAGGCTGGTCTCGAACTCCTGGCTTCGGATGATCCTCTTGCCTCGGCCTCTCAAAGTGCTGGGATTACAAGTGTGAGCCCCCATGCCTGGCATAGTTTTGATTTCTTTAAAGTGGAACATGAATGTAAAGATGCTAAGGAAGGAATGAGCATGTGGCATCATCTAGATTTTACTATTTCTTTCCATCCTTTACAATGTCCCACCCATATCAAATTCAGTTTATTTTTTAGCAATTTGCCTTCATTAAGTCTTCCCAATTTTCATAGAAGCAGAGGCTCCTATCACACGACTGACCTCATGGCATTATCATCAGTCAGAGTCCAACCAGGAAAACAGGAGCCATATTGAGTCCTGGAAGTCAATTCAGGGAGCGTTAGCAACACAGGTGAGGGACAACCTGAGGAGCCAAACAGAGACAGTGAGGAGTCCCAGTGTGAGCATCAGTTCAGCCACTGCCACCCTTTGGGTAAGAGGGACACAGAGAGAGGTGGGGTTACCAGGGCCCCCAGCAGAAGCAGGAACTTAGTGGGCCAGTCCAGCATTTGCTAGAGTCACAGAGGAGACTTAGCCACATGGAGACATCACCTGAGACAAAGAATAGAGGGGAGAAACACCCTGGCTTCTCCTTTGCTTTCGTTTTTCATCTTCTCTTGGTGCCTCCCATTGGTTGAATGTAGCGGGGACCAGCTGGCCAAGGAGCTCGGGGAATGCAGCCCGTGCCATCAAACCCTTGTGTGACAGAGCCAAATAGGGGAGTGAGCAGAGCTGATCTGTGAGCAAACTGGCCCAGGACTGGCATAATCTCCAGTGACGTTCTGTAGCCATGCAAACCCAGCTGGCACCAACCAGTTGGGACACATTCCAACTCATGTCTGGTAAGCTGACGGTTCAGTGGCTGGTGGGAGGAGATGTGGCATTCCAGAGAAGGGCCTGCCAGCTGAGGGCATCCACTGGCATTTTATACGAGAAGTACAGGTGAATCCTGAGAGATACTCGGGGGTCAATTAAGAAGGTGTCTCCTGTGAATGGTGATGAAATTTATTTCCCTAACCTGTGTGCAGGGCTGAGGTTATGTCACCACGATGAGCACTGGATGCAGACCCTGCCTCTGAACATTATGGTTACGATGACAGCACACCCCAAACTACCAGATCCTCCCAACAACCTGCAGGACAGGGCGGCCCTCCTCACTTTTCAGAGGAGGAAAAAACTAATACAGGGATTAAGCCCAAGATTTAGCCTCCAGGAGTCAGCACGGCCAGCTTGGACTAGGCAGGTAGCAGATTCAAGGTGGACACTGGCCTTGGAGTTCAAATTCTGGCCTTTCATCAGCAGATCCTGGTGTGAGCCCAGGGAAGCTGCTGGAGCAATATCTGCCACAGGCTGGGGGTGGGGGTGGGGGTGGGGGTGGGGTTGGGGTACTTCACTTTCGAGGGATAGCACAGAGACACTAAGATGCCGCCACTCAGCCAGATCAGCCCCTCCCCGGGGGTGGAGAATGGGGTCTGCAGGGCCGTGCAACCCACCCAGGACCAGAACACCCAGGCCAAGCCAAGGGATCATCAGCTGAGGACCTACCACGTGTGGCGCACATGCTGAGAGCTTTAGGCATGGTCCCTCCAGGGGTGGGCTCTGAATACAGGGCACCACGCGCCTAAGCGGTCTGATAGTCTCTGGGGGAGAGCCAGAGAGGTGGAGAGACCTGCCCAAGGTTCCCCAGCTTGCCGGTAAAGGAAGCAGGATTCAAACCCAGCCCGCCCTCCGCTTCTCTCTTTCCTGTTGTTTTGAAAAACTGCTCTCGGCACCCCCTTCAGAACAAGAACCACCTGTCCTCACCTCCTGCCTCGGGCCCTGCTCTTGGCCGAGCCTCGAGCTGCCACCCCATACAGCTGCTTCAGTGTCTCTTGTACCACAGGGGTGGTGGCACCGAGGACAACCTAAGGACTGTCTCCACCCGCAGCGTCTGCCTCGCCAGGGACCCCAAGAGCTCTACCTGCTGCCTTGCCTCCTGCCTGAAGTTCCCTTAGTGCGTGTTGGGGTTTGAATACGTTTCAGTGAGAAGTCCCGTGTTTAAGAGGCAGATGAAATCGGGAGGAGTAGCAGTGTCGCCCTGGGGAGATTAGCTGACTGAGGGGGGACAGCGCAGGCTGGGATGCGTCCTGCTTCCCCAGGAATGGGCTCACTGCCTCCTTCTGCCCAGTGTCATCTTTGCTTAAATAATCAGCAGTGATGCTCCTCTCACCCCACAGCCACCTACGCACAAATGCCTCCTATGGGAGTTTCCAGAGCAAGCTGTTTGGGAGGCAGACGGGGTGGAGATGGCTCTCCCCAGCATCCAGCCCAGGAACTGAGGCTCACCGGGTGAAGGCTTCACATACAGTCATACAGTGAGTCAGAAGGATTCACCCACAGGTCTGCTGCAGCCACATCCGGTCGTGTCCCCAAGATACCCCTCCACTCCCCATTTCTCCCCCAAGTCCCTTCCAGGGGGGTGAAGGTGCTGGGGCTGTAGAGTTGGATGGATGAGCCAGGTTCAGATCCCAGCTCTGGCACCGCCTAAGGGTGTGCTAGTGTTCGGGGCTATCAGAACCTCACTGTTTTCACCTGCAAAGTGGGAGAAGTACGCACCTGTCATCTCCCCAGGGGCGAAGGTGAACAGGGACCTCCTGGGAAGAGCATGTGGTGGGCACTCGGCCAGGGTGAGGTCGTGTCTGTGTGTGTGTGTAGGGGTGTGTCTGAGCTTGTGTGTGTGTGTGTGTGGGTGTGTGTGTAAGGATGTGTATGAGCTTGTGTGTGTGAATGTGTGGGGGTGTGTATGCGTGTGTGTGAGTTCGTGTCTGTGTGTACTCACGTATGTGTAAGCATGCATGAGTGTGAGTGCATGTGTGTGCATGTGTATGTGTGTGTGAACTCGTGTATGTGTGCATGTGTGTGGGTGTGTATGTGTGAGAATGTGAGCTCGTGTCTGTGTGCGTGTGTGTGTGTGTGTGAGAGACTGTGTGTGTACACATGCATGTAGGGAGGACAGGGCAGAGGTGTGTGGTGGAAGGGGGCGTGTGTCTGACTCACCACTTTGCCAGGGCCTTAGTGCCCCCCAGCAGATTCCTGCCCTCCCACTCACTTCCTCCAAGGCCTGCTGTGAGGGGCACTGAGCTCCCGCGGTTTCTGGAGGCTGACCCCAGCCAAGGGCTGCCTGAACCTGGGTACCAGACTACAGGATGGGGTGCTGGAGAAGTCATTCGGTGCGCCCTCCCTGAGATGCTGTTCCACTCAGGGGCCTCTCTTGTGTTCCTCTGAGACCTGGAGTCTTGCCCATAAGATGCTTCCCTCCCTCAGAGTTCCAGGCCCCTCAGAGGAAGAAGAAAAATCCCAAACTACAGCCCTTTTGGCTCATAAAATGATCTTTCTCTGGGTCTTTAGGTGGAATAATCTATTTTTAACATCAAAGGGTTCTGCCACGGGCTTAGACCTGGTAAGGGAAGGGCTTTGTGTGACCACAGTGTGGCTCAGAGGCGAGCACTCCTCAGCTGGGATGGGGCAGGAGGGCGCAAGGAAGGGAGCCCCACCCTCAGGGCAGGCAGAGCGGGGAGAGAGCCACCGAGAGCCCCACTCTCTGGATGCCTGGCCCAGGGCTCCTTCCCATTCCATTCAGTGACCGTCTGTCTGGGGCCAGGCCTTGCACCCTCACCATTTCCTCTTAGTGCATTCTCGCTACAAACCGAGTAATAATAACTAACAATAATCACAAGCTAGCACTTCTTTAGAACCTGCCACATGCGGGGGACTCTTCTAAGAACCTTGCACAAATCAACTTAATTCATTTAACAGATAAGAAGACTGAGATTCAGAGAGGTCAAATCACTTGCCCAAGTCCAGCTCAGAAGGGACAGAGCCGAGATTTGAACCCAGACAGTCTGTATTATTATTATTAGTCCCATTGACAGCAGAGGAAGCAGAGGCTTGGAGAAGCTGAAGGATTTGCTCAAAATAACCTAAAACAAATGTCGAATCAGGATCCGTGACAGGGCTGTCTGACCCAGAGCCCTCTGAGCTCTCTCCAGTCTGCAAGCTTCCATGGTGTGGTGCCTATGACCTCCACTGATTCTCCTAACAAGTGATGCGTGTGTATGTGGGGGGGGGACGTCCTCCTATCTTGCCCTTCCTCATATTACTGAGAAGGAAACTGAGGCTCAGAGAGGAAAAGGGCCTTGCCTGGCAGGTAGGAAGTGGTAGATTCGGTGTCTGAATTCTGCTGGAATTCCCAAAGCCTTTGCTAGAAGCTGACATATGAACCCCCAGCTCCCATGCCACTCCCAGTCCCTGCTGCTTTCCTTGAGGGAAAGGGTCCCAGGAAATGTCAGGATCGGGCTGTAATTTAAAAAAATAACTTGATCTTCAGGGTTTTTCCCTCCTTCTATCTCACTCTTTTTCTTTCTCTTTCAACAATAATGACCTTGTTTGCAGGGGTGTGCCGGCCAGCAAATTCGCTGACCCAGGCAAAAGGAGGGGGGATGTCATTATGTGGTTGGGAAATGGTGGGGCATTTTGTATGCCACCGACTTAGCATCCCAGGAATTTCAGCAGCCCTCAAGGAAATGACAGAATGAGTTCCCATCCAGGATTGTGGCTTCCCGTCTCTCTCTGTGTGCATTTTCCTGACATTAAACTAGGATGCTTTGAGTATCTGCACATAAGAGCGTGTGGGAAGAGGGGCTGCCTGGCGTGAGGAGAGAGCCCTGGCCAATGAGGTTACAGGCCGAGGCTGACAGAGGACTCAGGCTCAGAAAGGGGCAGGAACTTGTCCTGGGCCACACAGCTAAGGCCAAGATCTGCACCACCTGACTCTCGGTCCAGTGCTCTTTCTACAATGTCAGCTTCTGGGAGTAACCTGCTTTGTGCACACAGAAAAGTTCTTTTCTCTCTCTGCATCATTTTCCTCATCTGGGAAAGGAGGATTGAGATCAGTATCTTAGTCTGGGTTCCCCCATAGGCAGACCCTGAGTCTAAACAGTTTATCTGTGGGGTTATCCCAGGAAGCAGGGGTGAGGGAGAGGGGCAAGTGATGAGTGACACAGGGAAGGGAAGGCAGCCCATATAGGGTGCAGGGTGGGGTGGCTTACCGTCCTGGATATCTGGAGCTCAACCCCACCAGGGACGCTCAGAGGGACCGTGTGGAGTGCAGTACAGAGCTGCTCCCCTGGGGAGTGGGAGCTGGGGTATGTATCCACCGGCTCCCAGGTCTCATTGGTCGAGAGTTGCTCTGGCAGTAATGACTCTTGGCAATTCTTGCTGCACCACTGAGCAAAGCTCACTCAAAGCCAGAAAACATCCTCAGGCCACCTGTCCTTATGGGGAGCTGTCAGTTTAGGGCATATGAGTTGTCTTTTATTTTTTGAAATAAAAATAAAAAGAATTAAATAAAAATTTAAAATAAATTTTTTTTTAATTTTTATAATTAAAAAAAGGAAAACTGTGGTTGCCCAGGCTGGAGTGCAGTGGTGCAATCTCACCTCACTGCAGCTTTGGCCCCCCCCTGGGCTCAGGTGATTCTCCCACCTCATCTTCCAGAATAGCTAGGACTGCAGGCAGGAGCCACCACACCTGGCTATTTATTTATTTATTTTTTTTTTGTATTTTTAGTAGAGACAGGGTTTCAACATGTTGTCCATGAACTCCTGGACTCAACTAATCTACCCTCCTCAGCCTCCCAAAGTGCTGGGATTACAGGCATGAGCCACCGTTCCCGGCCAGGGCATATGATTCCTAGGGTGTCGCCCAGCTCTGACAGGTGAGGACTCATCATTTCACGTGCATCTTCATTAACGTCCTAACTCAACCCTTCTAAGCTGCCCTGCCATCAAGAAAGTAATGTGTTGGCACAGTAGATAGGGGACAAAATCACTCCCTCACCCCTGTGCCAGGGCCTGAAATTCCCCCACCCAAGCTTCAGCATGTGAGGCCTTGGTTTTTAAATAGTGTGCCCTGGAACCCTGGGAGGCAATGCCTCAGGGTGCCCCAAGGATTAGGCTGGATGGGGGAAAGGCGACTCTGTCTGCTTCACCACTTTGACCAGAGAAACCTGCTTTGCCTATGTTTTCATTTTTGTTTTAGCTTTCATTTTCTACCTCAAAGTTATACATGCTCATGGTTTAAAGAGTCAAATATTTCTAGAAGGCTGTCCTTCCCAGCCCCAGAGAAAAATCACTTTCAATTCTTTGAACTGTTTCTTCTAATATTTCCTTGATTTCTCTAAACAGCATGTTTCCCAAGCCCACTGTGATTTTTCCATTTTCGGCATTATCTAATGACTTTCCACCATGAAGGAGGACTGGGCTGCTTCTCACCTGGCTCCCTCCTTACCAAGTGCCTTTCCGTCCTCACTGGATAGTTATAATTTTGTTTAGATTCACTGTTAGTATTTCCCTTTTTACAGCTGGGTAAATGCTTCCCACAGCTGAGCCATGTAGTATGCTCTGATTTCATTTCCTTCCTTGCACAGCTTTGTTTTCCCTAGAGTTGTTATTTGTTTAGTTTTTCATTTGCATAATTTTCTGTGTACTTGTCACTAATACATCCCTACACTCTCTGCTAGCTGTCCAAATCTCCTATTAAGAAATTCGTGGCCGAGTACAGTGGCTCATGCCTGTAATCCTAGCACTTTGGGAGGCTGAGGTGGGAGGATCACTTGAGTCCAGGAGTTCAAGACCAGCCTGGGCAAGATGATGAAACCCTGTCTCTCAAAAAATAAATAAATAAAAATTAGCTGGGGGTGGTGGCACACACCTGTAGTTCCAACTACCCAGGAGGCTGAGGTGGGAAAATTGCTTGAGCCCAGGAGATTGAGGCTGCAGTGAGTGTAATAGCACCGCTGCCCTCCAGCCTTGGTGATAGAAGCAGACAGATGAAGGAAGGAAGGAAGGAAGGAAGGAAGGAAGGAAGGAAGGAAGGAAAAGGGAAAGGGAAAGGGAAAGGGAAAGGGAAAGGGAAAGGGAAAGAAGAAATTCAATAACTTCAGGTATTCTCTCAGTTTCATCTTTTTTGAGCCCTCTCTCCTGGAATCCCCTAACTTGATCCAGTCTGTACCGATTGCTCTTAAGGAATGCTGCTATCTGTCAACTCAGGAACTCCCTTCACTGTCATCCTGGGGTTCTCTTTGCCTTCTCTTACACTGAGCCCTCTGTTTTCTGGATCCTTTTTCTTGGTTTACTCCCTTTGTTGACGAGCATATCTTCCATTAGCTTCCTGAGAAAGCACACGTGACAGGTAGATTTATTTGGGAGCTTGTTGCATTTGATGTCTTTGGTCATACATCATAGATAGTTTGGCTGGTATAGAAATTACGATTGAAATGATCTTTCTGCAGATTTTAAAGGTGTTTCTCTATTGCTTTCTTGCTTCTTGTGCTACTGTTTATAAGTCTAAAGACACTAATTCTTAATATCTGAAAAGAGCCTACTTTTTCTTTCTTGAAGTTTTGAAGATATTCTCTTTGTCTCAAGTGTTCTGAAATCCCATAGTGAGATGCCTTCATGCAATCCTGTCTTCTCCATTGTTCTGGACATTCAGTTAATCTTTTTGATCTGGACATTTCTAGTGATCAGTCCTGGGTCATTTTCGTAATTATTTCTTTGATCATTTTCTCCCTTGCCTTTTCATTGTTCTCTCTTTTTTAGATTCTAAAGAATTATAAAATTCTCATTTTTTCTTATTTTCTATCTCTTTGTATTTTTATAGTCTTTAGGTGGGGAGGGGGATGACATCTTAATTTTTTTTTCTTTGAATGCCTCTATCGAGTTTTTAATTTCTATTATAATAATTTGAATTTGTATTTTGTTTTCTAATTATTACATTTCATAATACTTTTTCTTACTGCATAGATGGAGTCCCTCCTCTTACTTTCTGAGGATAGCGTTGATATAATTTTTAAAAATATTTCATCTCCCTGCATAGTCTGTTGTTTTCAAGTTACTTTAAAAAAATTCTCCATTTTGTCTTGTCTTTCTGGGTAGGGGTTTTCTTCCTATGGCTGACGATTCTTTGCTGTTTGACCCTATTTAATAACAAGGTACTAAACTCTGATCGGAAGCTCTGTGTAATTGTGTAGGACTGCCAGACTCTGGACTTTATAGAGGGGGTCTGGCTAGGTCATTTCCTTGGTCAGTATCTTTACATCTTTCATCTTATTCTGCTTGGATTCCGTAGGGTAGACTCTTCTGATCTGTTTGGAAGGTACTGGACTGCCTATCAATGTTCTGGAGTGAAAAGATTGTAAAGGTATGTATGCCACATTAACTGGATCCTGCATTTCAGCAGTGTAGCCTTTGTCTTTTACGTGGCTTGTCCCCTCCTATCCAGAGTCCCTCTGTTTTTCTCTTTTTAGAAAATAAACCTCGAATATTCCACTGGGGTGGGGAGAAGACCTGGGGGTCTAACTGCTTTCTAAGCAGACTTTTCCTGTTGTCAGCCCCATTTTTACCTCCATTTCCGGATATATCTCTTGTGCTGCCAATCCCTGCGTCCTCAGAGGTTTTGCAGGGTAAGAGGTTGAGTGGCTTTCTGGCTTTCCCCACTGCTGTCTGTAGGGATTTAGGTCTCTCAGATCTGCCAAGTCCGTGGCTTCTCATGCCGTTGCTTTCCAGGTTCCTACGCTTTGTTGTTGTTATCTTTTCCCCTGTTCTCTTTGACTTTGTAGGTTTATGCCTAAAACAACACAAGACACCACCAACAACGACAGTACTTTACAGAGAGGAAGCAGAGGTGAATGCATGCGTCCAAACCACACCTTTCTGTTTTCTACATTGTGGGGAAGATTTTGTTTGAGGTAAGAATTCCTGATGTATCTTATGTTTGGGAAGACTTAATTTTCAAAAGATGCTCATTCTTCTCCAATTAATTTACAAATTATATTAGCAAGTCCAGTGAAAGCCCCAACAAGATCTTTTATAGGAGTTGACAAATTGTTTTTAAAGTTCATAGAGGAGGCCAGGTGTGGTGGCTCACACCTGTAATACCAGCACTTTGGGAGGCTGAGGACAGATCACTTAAGGCCAGGAGTTCAAGACCAGCCTAGCCAACATGGTGAAACCCCGTCTCTACTAAAAATACATAAATTAGCTGGCCGTGGTGGCAAACACCTGTACTTCCAGCTACTTGAGAGGCTGAGGCGAGAATAACTTGAACCCGAGAGGCAGAGCCTGCAATGAGCTGAGATCGTGCCACTGCCCTCCAGCCTGGGTGACACAGCGAGACTCTTTCTCAAAAAATAAAATAAAGTAAAGTTCATAAGGAGAATAAATGGCCAAGGAAAGCCAAGACAGTTCTGTAAAAGAGGAGCAAGGAGGCCGGGCACAGTGGCTCATGCCTGTAATCCCAGCACTTTGGGAGGCTGAGGTGGGAGGATTGCTCGAGCTTAGGACTTTGAGACCAGCCTGGGCAACATGGCGAAACCCCATCTCTACAAAAGATACAAAAATGAGCCAGGCATGGTGGTGCGCACCTGTAGTCCCAGCTACTTGGGAGGCTGAGGTGGGAGGATCACCTGAGCCCAAGAGGTCGAGATTGCCGTGAGCCAAAATTGTGCCACTGCACTCCAGCACAAGCAACAGAGTGAAACCCTGTCTCAAAAAATAAAATAATAATAATAATAATAATAATAATAATAATAATAAATACAGCACCTCCGTATGCTGAACTGAAGAAGCAGCCTCGAGCTCTCTCTACCTTCCCTGCCCTTCCTGGCTGTCAAAGCCCAGGATAAAGCCATTCTCTGAAGTTCCCTTATCTCTCCAGAAACTGGACCCCCCGAGAGAAACACAATTGCCTTCCATCCCTTCTCTGAAATTTTATTAACCAGAGAAGATTAAAACTGCAACCATAGAGAAAGCCACTGAAAATTAAACGCCACATATAGAGCCCAAACTGAACTTCAAATTTTGTCCCAAACCATTGCTTGCTTTCCTCTTCCATTCAGTTTCCAGAGATTCATTCACAAGATGATGTCTGCCTCCTGGGTCCATTCATTTCATTCCCCCTAAAAAACATTTACTTCTATGCCCCCTATTCCCTCTTCTCTCATGAAGAAGGGCATATAAGCATCTGGACCTCACTGGGCTATTGGGTAATGGTTCTCCTGCGATTGTCTCACGCTACGCATGTTAAATAAGTATGTATGCCTTCTTCCTCTGGTAATGTGCCTTTTGTCGGTTCATTTTCAGAGACCCTTCAGAGGGTGAAGGGGAAGCCTTACTGAATGCCACTCACTCCATCACCAAGCTACATCCTCCCTCACTGTCCACTCCCCATGTACCACCTCTTGTCTGGCGGTGTGAGCAACTCATTTCCCACCTCTCATCCAGAGAGGTGAACAATCGGTTAGCACCCTGCTGAAGCTTTCACAACTTCCACTTTCTGCAGGAAAACCCTGGTTTTTCCTCCACCCACCCCTCGCAGCCCCAGCCCTCCAGACCATGCGTGGGGCCTCCAGAGCTCCAGACTTCACATCTGCTGACTCGAACCTTGTGGAGACCAGACTCCTCCCTGCACCTGCTTCCCAACCATGGAGGAGCTACTGTCTCTAAACCTCATTCAGGCTCCTCACCCTCTCCAGGCTTGTGGTTTGTAGCAGCTTTTCTTCCCATGTCTGGCCCCCTCCACCAGTCTGTGAGTGTCCTGAGAACAGGAAGTGTGTCCCCAGCTCCAAGCACAGGGTTTCATACCAAGCAGACATCCACAAATGTTTTTTGAATGAATATTTGATTGATTGACCCAATGGGGGATCAAATGAATGGCCAGCTTTTCTGAAACATTGAAGAAGAGAGAGCTCAGATAGTTGGGCTTGGCATTCGTTTCATTTCTTTGATAGCTATGTACTGTACACTTACTAGGTGTCAGGCCCTGTGCTTGGTGCTAAGGATAGGGCAATTAATACCGTGGAGAGGATCTCTCCCCTTGTGGGACTTAGAGTCTAATGGGGGAAACAGACTCATATGGTTTGGCTATGTCCCCACCCAAATCTCACCTTGAGTTGTAATAATCCCCACATGTCCAGGGTGGGGTCGGGAGGAGATAATTGGATCGTGGGGGCAGTTTCTCTCATACTGTTCTGGTGGTAGTGAATAAGTCTCACGAGATCCGATGGTTTTATAAAGGGCAGTTCTTCTGCACATGCGCTCTTGCCTGCTACCATGTAAGACGTGCCTTTGCTCCTCCTTCGCCTTTTGCCATGACTGTGAGGCCTCCCCAGCCAGGTGGAACTGTGAGTCCCTTAAACCTCTTTCCTTATAAATTATCCAGTCTCAGGTATGTCTTTGTTAGCAGCATGAAAACAAACTAATACACAGACATTCAACAAGTAGCTTCATAAATAATTATTTAATTTTAATCATGAAGGCTTCATGGATGACATGACATTTACATAGTCAGGAGTGGAAAGGACCCAAGTATGGGGAGGCATGTGAGGTCTGGGAAGAGTGTGCTTGGTGGAGGGAACAGCATGGGCAAAGGCTCAGAGGAGGGCAAGAGTCCAGCCTGGTTTAGAAACCAAACAAAGGGGTCAGGGGCAGTGAAGAGAGGACAGAAAGGCAGGCTGGGCCAGCATGGTCAGGTGGTCAAGGTGGCCACAGGTAAGCAGAGCATAGATAAGCTCCTGATGGGTTTAATTTGATCTTGGGGTAGGGACATGACATGATCGGTTACATTCTTAAAGTTCTCTCTGGATAACTAGTTGTAGGGGGCCTGGGAGGTGGGGTTGGGGGTGTCCACACATACACAGGGACAGCCTGCAGCCCCCTGTCACCAAGGGCAGAAGGCAGGTGACTCCTATCTCCACCCCTCCCCTGAGCCCCCCTAGTGTCTTCTAAGGACTTACTTTTGTTGTCTTTTTTTTTTCCTTGTTGTGGAGAATGGGGTCTCACTATATGGCTCAGGCAGATCTCGAATTCCTGAGCTCAAGCTACCCTCCTGCTTCTGCCTCCCTAAATGCTGGGATTATAGGCGTGAGCCACCATGCCCCATGTAAGGGCTTCCTTTTAAGGTAGCCCTGGGCTCCTGTCCCTACCACCTCTGAGGTAAACCTATCTCTTCTGAACCCCCTGCCCCCACATACCCTTCATGAGCTTCTCCAGGTGCCCCACATCATGGAGAAAGGGGTGGCCTTTCCCACCTTGAATGCTGACCCCAAAAATGATGCGTTCACATGCTAAGCACTGGGACCTGTGAATATTACCTTATATGGTGGCAGATGTGATTAATTTAGGGATTTTGAGGTGAGATGACGTGGAATTATCTGGATGGGCTGTAAACACCATCACAAGGATCTTTATATAAAGAGGCAAAGGAGAGTAACAGACAAGAGGAGGAGGTGATGGGGCTGTGGAGGCAGACATCAGAGAGGTGCAGCCTCGAGTCAAAGGATTCTCCTCTCGAGCCTCCAGAGGGAGCGAGGCCCTGCCTACACCCTGATTTCAGACTTGAGGCCTCCAGAGCCGGGAAAGAATAAACTGCTGCTGTCCCAAGCCACCCAGCTTGTGGTGTGGTGCCGCGGCAGCCCCAGAGAGGGAAGGTGCAGGCAGAGACCCCACTCGCTGACTGGGGTTTTTGTTAAATGGGTCTGATGTCCTGGACCTCACTGGCTGGGCCAGTGTCCGGAGTGCCCAGCCCAGGGCTTGCTGCACCTCCATTGCTCAATGTGCATTTGTTGAATCAAATTGAGGGGAGTTTGCAAGTGGACAAGGCTGGGCTTGTCAACCAAGCAACCTGTATTCACGTCCTGACTCTGCCAGTTACTTAAGCGATGTGACCCACAGCAAGTGACACAATCCCCACATCTGTAAAATGCGTGTGATGCCAGCATCCGTCTCCTAGACAAGGCAGGGAATGGGAAGGGCCCAGGCCCTGAGGAGGGGACATCTGCCGCAAGGGTTAGACCACCTTTGGTATCAGACGGCACGGGGTTTGAACGTAGGTCTGCCGCATGCTGGCTGTGTATCTGAGGCCAATGTCTTACCCTCTCTGAAGCTGTATGGCCCTCTGAGGGTCTGGAAGGCATCAGGGAATTGGATTGGGGGCAGCTCTCAGCCGGTTGTTTCAACAGTGTCCTCTGGACCTCAGGGACCTCAGGGATCAGCCCAGGCTTGGACGTGCCCATCAGCTCACCCCAGGCGTCTCCTCCCTTGACCTCAGCCCCTCACAGGGCCTAGAAGCCAGGGACCCCCCGGAAAGTGGTCCTGTCACTCGGGGGAAGCTGCCCTCCAGGCTTCTTGTGGGGGGTGCTGAGGAGAAGTGGCCCCTCCTCCTCCCTGTTCCTAACTCCCCTCCCCCACCCTGCCCCGCCCCCTGCTCACAGAAGTTTGATTTCCCCCTTTCGAGGAAACAGATCAAAGAACCTGAAGTTGCCTCCCACAAAAAGGTAAAAAACTTGCCAGCTATCTCCCCACCCCAGGCCTCAGAGAGGCAACCGTGTGCCTACATTTCCCCTTACGTCTCACCCTCACCCTCGTCCTCACACTCACCCTCACGTGATGACCGGGGCGTCACTATCAGTCCCCATTTACCAGGTGGGAAAACTAAGGCTTAGGCCAAGCACATCAGTGACCCCGGGGGCTGGGCTCCGACCTTCGTGGCCTCCCCCAGGCCTGCCCCGCTGCACCCTTCACTGGCTTTTGTCCCCTCCCGATGGAGCTGTCGGCCTCTCCTCCCTGGTAACAAAAGTGACGCGTGGTTCATGCTGAACAGTTGAAAAGACTAAAAAAAAATCTCAAAAATCACTCCTGTCCTGTTATCCAGAATGAAACACTGTCAACGTTTTGGGGTGTTTCTTCCTCTTGAGCTCAAGCTGTCTTTTCATCTTTCCTTCTTTCTTTCTCCAAATATCCCCCCCCCATATTTCCAAATGTTCCCCCATACCTAGATTTTCCTGACTCCTCCCCCACAGAGACAGACTCTCTTTTCACACAACTGGCATTCTTACCCAGAGCACACAAGCTTCAGGGACCCCTGAAATCCCGACACAAAAGTATGTAAAACGTGCAGTCTCCAGCGAGAGGGTCTCTGGCTTTCATAAAGTTCCCAAAGGGTTCTGGAACCCGAATAAAGGTTAAGAAACCCTCCTCTGCCTGGGTTTTTTTGGGATGAGCCCCTGCTGGCCCAGGCCACAGACAGGGGCTGTGACTGTGGAAGGGACCCGCCAACTGGGCCTGCTCGCTCTAGGGACATGATCGCCACACAAACATGGTCATGGATGTGCCAGGGGGTTCTCTGCAGTATGACCCCGCGGACAGGAGTGTGTTTTGGGGGATGGTCCGTGGCCCCCCTGCACTTGGCATTTGTGAAAATACAGCTTCCCGGAATGGCAGACTGGCTTCTGCCCACTCAAGTGCGACCCGCACCCCTCCAGCCACGCCACTTTCCTGCACTTAGAAAAGTCAGAAACGTGCCCTCTGGTTTCTGAGCTTTGCAGAGCCAAGGAGGTGCACTGGCCCCCTCCGGAGTGGCTCCCCGGGGCAGTGTGCCGAAACAGAGGGACAGATGACTTTCTTCTGCTTGCACGTATCTATTTTGCACCTGTTATGTTCTAGGCACAAATCAGGTCTAAGATTCACAGTGAACCAGATGAAGTGTCTGTCCCTCTGGAGCTGGGTCCTAGGCAGAGATGATAAAGAACGGAGGAGTGAGTGTGTGCCATGGCAGATGGCATCCACAATCTAGGGAAAATAAAGCAGGAAAAGGGATGGAGTGAGGGAGGGCCTATTTTAGGTGGGTGGTCAGGGACACTTCTCTCAGCAGGGGACATGTGAGCAGAGACCCAGAGGAAAGAAGGGGTGAGCCCCATACACGGGGTAGGGGGAGGCCTTCCAGGCCGAGGGAACGGCAGACACAGCGTGTGTGGAGGGACAGGAAGAAGCCCCTGTGTCGCTGTTATCTCAGCTCCAGTACGCTGGGGGCTCATCTCACCAGCCCTCAGCTGAGGCCATGGTGGTGGTTTGGGGGCACAGCTCAAGAGGACTTTGAACCTAGGGTTGGCTGATCTGGTGCATAAAAATGTGGGACATCAAATATTACCTGGGCCATACCAAATAGTTGTTGCCTTTCTGAAATTCTAATTTAACTGGACATTCTGTATTTTGTCTGGTGGTGCTATCTGGACCTAGACCATGGACAGAGGTTGATTTAGAAGGGAAAGCTGCTGTTCCCTGACACAGCATTTGTACTTAGCCCTGGGCAGTCAGCAGGGAGCCACGGGAGGGTATTGAGCAGGGGAGAGGCAGGCTCCAATTTGCATTTCCGAAAAGTCACCTGAGTGACTGCAGGGCGGCATTGGAGGGGGAGTGGTGGGGAGAGAGGATTGGTGGCAGGAGATGTCCAGGCTTCTGTGATGTCCAGAACTGGGGCTGAGGCCTGAGACGGGACAGTGGCTTTGTGGAAAGGGGAGAGATGGATTTAAGAAGTGTTTAGGAAGCTGAGTCGAATGAGTCAAGGCTGGCCCAGGTTTGTGGCCTGGAGACTGGACGGTGGTGAGGAGCACGGCGGGGCCTGTTAAGGTGTGGTGGGATGAGGGTGGAGCCTTTGGGAACATGGAGCCTGTTAGGTCAGAGTGTGAGGGGTTCACACTGGCCCTGCCATGTCTGAGGAGGTCTCTCTTACAGCTCTGGAGCCCACGAGAGAAGACAGGAGTTTGGGCGTCCATCAGTTGTCCAGATGTGGCCATGGAAACGTTGTTGCCCAGGGAGATGGGTCAGAGGGCAGGAGGCTGGGATGTGTCAGGCTTTGAGGGTGGGGCGGGTGAGCATAGAAGGTGACTGGGTGGGTTCAGGGATGAGGGGAGTCCTGGGAGGCCTGTAAGGAAGGGGTCATCAATAGGGTGCGGTGACCAGGATCAGCTGGCGAGTTATCAGGGGCAATTTCAGGTGGTGAGTGGGTCTTGCAGGAGAGGCCGGCAGAAGGCAGACAACATGCGCTTATTCACTCATCCATTCACAGATTCGTTCTTTCTTTCAGCCTAGGGGCAAAGAGGAACATGGCCCCCCAGGAGCCCAGGGCTGGAAGGGCTAAGGGGGTGTGGTCAGGGGCCTGGGGAGTAGGGATAGGAAGGGGGTGGCCCTGAGGAACACAGGGCTCAGTGGGAGATGAGAGGGAGAACTGTCTGGGGCAGCCTCTGGAAGCCCTTGACAGTGGGGAGTGGATGGAGAGCAACCTGTCCTGGAGGGCTTCAGGGAGGTGGTGTCTTTCGAGACAGCCAGGTTCAGGCAGGCGGGATGTGAAAAGAAACTCCCAGAAGACCTTGAATCTTCAGCACGCTGGTGACCATGGCATGGGGACCCAAGGTGCTCTGTGGCAAGGTTTGGTGTGATGAGGAGAGAGGATGTCAAGGTACAGGAAGCTCCAGTGATGAGCAGGGGAACTCTGGGCCAAAGGGGACAGAGTTTGGCTTCAGAAGCCCCAGGGCCCCCAATCTGTCCCTTTCCCTGCCTGACGCCTCCTGTTCCCACCCCCCAGAATCCCTATGCTTCTCTATCCATTCCCAGAAAACAATGGAAATGCCTTCCCTGTGAGTCCTCCTGGACAGCAGAGCCCCCTGCCCAGGCCCACACTTGCATCCTGCTGAGGACCAAAGCAGGCCCTGGGCCAGGGGAGGCAGCTGTGCTGGTGGATTCCAGGCAGTGGGAAGCAGAGCACAGGGAGAGACCCTCCCAGCGGTGCAGAGTCTGCTCCTGCAATTGCATTAGGAGCCTGATCCCCCCATGTTATTCTGGGGTCCCACCACACCATGGGACCCAATAATGACAGCAGAGTACTTGCCCCCAACCCTCACCAAAGCTACAGTAGCATTTCCAAGGCAAAGCAGCCAGAGCAAGAGAGAAATCAAGATGCTTCCCTCACGGCTCTGCAGACTCTGCACGTTAAGGCACATCAGATAAGCTTCTTTTCTTGTATGTGGTCAAAGTGTCAGACGAGCCGGCTGCCGTCTGCCTCCCTCCGTGACTCTCACTGCTTGTCTGGGCCTCCAGGAAGCCTGGGGAGGACGTAGGCAGAGACCACTCACCATGGAGCCTGGGCTGGGGTGGAATCCTCAGCCCCATCGAAGCCCCAGCAAATGCAAAAGACCCGGTTCTCTCCTGGCCTACAATCTCCCATGGCTCCCTAGGACCACAGCGTCACCACTATACTCCTCAGCCTGGCGTTGGGGTCCTTCTAGGTAACCCTCTTCCTGCTTCTCCCCATGCACCTCACACTGGCCAGGATGGAATATGCTCTGTGCCTTTCAACCTCCAGGTCATTGCCCACAGGGCTCGCTCCTCTCAGAATTCCCTCCCCTCTTCTGCCATTGTCTAAATCCTGCTCATCCTTCATTACCCAGCTTGCGTATGCCTCCTCCAGGAAGTCCCCAGCTACCAGGCTCATCGTCTATTCTTTGTAGCCAAGACGTCAGCTTCTAGGAAGCTGTTTGCCCTTTAGTGCCCAGCACTGTGTGATATGCGGCATGGGCACCCATAAATGCTTTTGTTGGATTTTTTACCCTGTTCAGCTTAAATTCACATATATTAGGAACCCACTCCAGGCAGGCCTCCCTAAAAACTTCACATACTGGGTTGGGCCTCCTTAAATTTCCATAATGATGTGGTGATGTCAGTATCACTGCCTCCATTCATATGTCAGGAAACAGGCCCAGAGATGCCAGGGGACATCCCCTAGTCACATTGCCGAGAGTGTCAGAGTTGGGCCTATGCCGAGGCCTTTCTGGGTTCAGGGTCTGGCTGTTTCTACTCCCTGCTTTGTCTGTCCAGCTGGAGCACCTTGTAGCTCTTCTGCGTAACTGGGTCTTGGAAGAAAGAGAAGGGTGACCTGCTGTTGCCATGCTTACTTTGATTTCAACCACTCTTTATGATTTCTTTCCTTATAACAAAAGAAATGTATGCTCTGGTCTGACCTTTGAATCCAGTGATCTTTCCGAGATACCCCACCGCCTCTGTTTCAGGTGGACTCCCTGAGTCAGAGAAGGCGGGAAGGTGACCTGGTCCACATCCCCTGCCTCCAGGCAACCGACTGTATCAGTTAGGACTGATATGGTTATTGCTAGTTACAAAACCCAACTCTGATGGTAATTTTATGTGTCAACTTGCCCAGGCCAGAGTGCCCCAGTATATCATCAAACACTAGTCTAAACACTGCTAGGAAGGTACTCTTTAGATAAGATTAACATTTAAATCAGTCAATTTTGAGTAACGCAGGTGACCCTCCACAATGTGGGTGGGCCTCATCCAATCAGGTGACGACCAGAGAAAAAGGACTGACTTCCCCAAGGAAGAGGGAATTCTGCCCGCAATCTGCCTTCAGACTCAAGCTGCAACATCTGCTCTTTCCTGGGTCTCCAGCCTGCCAGCCTACCCTGCAGATTTTGGACTTGTCAGCCTCCACAATTGCATGAGCCAATTCCTTAAAATAAATCCCTCCCCGGCCCTGGCTCCCCTCCACCCCTTTTGTTCTGCTTTCCTCTGTGCTGGCTTCGTTCTTAAGAAGGCTCTTCTTACAAACTGCAAAGAAGGCAGCCAGCAGCTCTAACTTACTGCTGAAGCTTAGCAAACCAGATAAAGGGAGGGCCTGTTTTTCAACAATTCCAGCAAAAGTTCTGGGGCCGACGCTCATTGGCTTGGCTCAGTTCACATGACCATTGATTCCTGAGCCAACTGCTGTGGCTCTGGCAGGCCAGGGGGCCAAGTAGCCCTCCATTCTGTGGTCTGACAATGATTCCTACATGTTTGCCTTGAAGCAGATCCCTGGACTTGCACCAGCCTGACAGGGGAACTGCAAATCTGAAGGAAAAAAGCACGCAAATATAGTGGAGCCCTGGGGTTGGTGGAATGGGGTTGGGGGGAATCAAGCTTTAAATATCCCCCCAGGGAGTTCGCTAAAACTGAAACATCCAGGGAACTCGCTCATGACTCCCCCTCCCCACCAACCCCCAGGCTCCATGGACCTCAGGGCTCCTTTAGTTCCTGCCGTTGCTTAATGCTTGAACTTTCTCTACAGCATTCCGAAGTGGCCACATACTTCTGGTGATGGGGAGCTCATTACCTGTCATGGTAGCCCATGCCGTTTTGGGCTAGCTTGGACTGGGAGAAAGTTCTCCTTTACGTCCAGCTGAAGTCAGTCTACTCGTCAATCCCAATTCTGCCCTCTACTCATCCCCGCTCCCTCGCCGCTTCCTGCCCGCCTCAGCCCCAGTACTAGGCTAATCCCTCATCCACACTCTCCAAGCCTCTAAGTCAGCTCTCCCATCAGCTGCTCTCCAGACGCCGAACTGAGCACATCGCTCATGTTATCTCATGTCCTCCTGCCTGAGGCAGGCACTGTTACTGTGCCTATTTTACAGAGGAGGAGACGGAGCATCCGCAACACGAAGCGACTTGCTTAAGATCATCCGACCAATACAAGGCTGAGAAGGAGGCCAGCTCTGACTCCAAAGCCCATGTTCTTTGCCATCAGATACCCTGCCCTCAACTGTTCCTCAAACGACATGATTTTGAGAACATCCTGCTACCCTGAAACCCTTCTTCCGCTAATGGTCCAGTAGATCAAAGCTTCCCAAAGCGGGGTACCCACAACTGAATTATAATGGTCGGGATTCTCGTAGTGCTGTATTATGGAAATTCCATGCAAACTGGCTTAATCATTGGCTCATACAACTGAAAATTCCAGGGGCAGATGGCTTCAGGCATGGCTGGATCCAGAAGCTCAAACAACACGATTAGGACTCAGATCCTCTTATTCTCCCTCGCAGCTCTCCACAGTGCTCTACTCTGTCTTAGCCTCACTTTCAGGCAGGCCTCTCCCCTTAGTGGCCCTCAGCAACTAAAGCTTCATATTTTATCAGTTTAACAATTCCAGGGGAAAGAGCTTCCTCTCTCCTTCCTTCTAGGCAAAGTCTCAGGACTGATTATCATTGGCTGGGCTTGGGTCATGTGCTCTCCCTTAAACCAATGATTAGATACAGGATCCAGTGCTGATTGGCCAGGCCTGGATCGTGTACTCATCTCTTGAGCTGCAGAGTGACGTCATTCCACCCGAATCACATGGATTGAAAGTATGTGTGTGTTTGCTGGGGGACTTCCCCAAAGGAGAATAAAGTTGCTGTTCATAGAAGAAGTGAAAATGCACGGCAGACACACACACAGAAGTCTACTCCTGAGCCAAAATTTCTCTATTTCCCTATTGCTGGGCACTGGGTGCGGGTGTGTGAGCTAAAGGTAACGCTTACCTCCTTTCTCTGGGTGCCCTTCTTCTAGTAATGCAGTCGAGAATCCCAAAGTCAATTTTAGCAGCCGTGTCACCCAGTCGATGCCCCTCTAAGTGCTGACTCCTGCCCCACACACCACAGCTCAGCCCAGCCTCTTCCTGCTGTGCTTTGGACGCAAGTCCAGCACTTGTCCGTGTGTCCCTCTGACATCCTATCTTGTTACACTCAAATGAAAGCCTCACGGCGGCCAGGGTCTCTGTCTGCCTTGTTCACTGTTGTGTCCTCTGCAACCTAGAACAACACTCAGTCCATATGCTCAGTGACTGTTTGTGGAATGAATGAATGAGACCAGCCTGTGGCACCTTAGCCAGCCCTGCTATGTAGCCACTTAGGGGACCTGTAGCCTTGGTGCCAAAAAGACCCTGCCTTCACAGAGCAACACTGGTGGGGGAGTCAGAGAAAGATAATAAACCACAGGGCGCAAACAAAAATGGAATATGTCAGACGGCAGAGAGCATTAAAAAGGAAACAATATCCAGGATAAGAGGATTGAAAGGCACACAGGTGTCAGGAAAGGTCTCTTGGATAAAGGGACCCTTGAGCGGAGGCCTGAATTAAATGAGTGCATGGACTGTGCTGTCATCTGGAGGAAGGACATTCCAGGCAGAGGAAGAGCATGTGCAAAGGCCCTGAGGTGGGAACAGGCTTGGCAAGTTCCAGGAATAGCAAGGAGGCAGAGGGGGAGGGTGGGAGGAGAGGAGTCAGAGAGAAACAGAGGCCAGGGTGTGCAGGGCCTGAATGAAGCCCACTGTGAGGAGTTTTTCTTGTTTTTTCCTTTTCTTTTCAAACAGGGTCTCACTCGCATTGCCCAGGCCGGAGTGCAGTGGCAGGATCTCGGCTCGCTGCAGCCTCGACTTCCAAGGCTCAGGGCATTCTCCTGCCTCAGCCTCCGAGTAACTGGGACTACAGGCATGAGCCACCATGCCTGGCTAATTTTTTTTTTTTTTTTAGTAAAGATGGGGTTTCACTGTGTTGCCCGGGCTGGTCTCGAACTTTTGGGCTCAAGTGATCCGCCTGCCTCAGCCTCCCAAAGTCCTGGGATGATAGGCGTGAGCCACTGTGCCCGGCCTTGTTTTTTTCTTTTTTTTTTCCCATGGTAGTGGGAGCCATTGGAGGGTTTTTAGCAGAGGGGTGACCTCATCAGACTCCTGATCAGGTGATCCAGGGGGACCACCTGGCTACTGTTGAGACTAGACTGCAGGGAACATGTGTGGAAGCAGGGAGATCCTGGGAGGCTCCCCCAGTAACGTGAGCTGGAGGTGATGGGGGCTGGCCAGGGAGGAAGCACTGGAGGCGGGGAGAAATGGGAGCTGTACCTCGAAGGTGGAAGCAGCAGGACTTCCTGACTGCGGGGACCGGGGCAGAGTCTGGTGGGTGGCAAGGCTGTAGGGAGGTTTCAGTTTGAGCAACGGGAAGGATGAAGTGCCCACTACCTCAGGAGGGAAGACTGTGGGAGGCAGGCTCAGGGAAGAACAGTCAAGAATTTTCTTTTGGGCATTAGGTGTTTGAGGTGCAAGTGGAGACACAGGGCACGGTTGGAGATGAGCCTGGAGGTCAAAGGAGGGGAGGTGAGCTAGAGACACAGAGGAAGGAGGGATCAATGATCGAAACCACTTAAACACAGGCTCCATTTCAAGTCCCAGCTCTGTGGAGTTGCCCAACTAACCCCCTCACCAGCACGGTCACATCCACTACTTGGTGATCCTACGGGGTTGGGGGGGATGGTCACACCCACTTTACAGCTGAGAAACAGAGCCTCACAGAGGTTAAGCGGCTTTTTCAGGTCCACGCAGTGAGCCCAGGACCGAGTCTGAAAGAGATGCCAGACATTAGCAAGGACTAGGGGAGCTGCTGTGTCAGGATAAGTGGCAAGTGACAGAAGAAGAGACTGTCAAGCTGGCTTTCACAAAACAAAGCAAAATAAACAGGCAATAGGAATATTATACTGGTTCACAGAACTGAAAAGTCCAGGAGTAGTGCCTGCTTCAGGCACAGATGGATCCAGGAGCTCAAATGATACCATCAGAAACTCCCTCTGCCCCTCATTCCAGTCTGATTTTCTCTGCTTTAGCTGCTTCTCAGGTAGGCTTTTCTGACCCTATGTCATAAAGGGTCACTATCAACTTGGCTTTCATCCTGTCAGCTCCCACCCTCTGTGAAAGAGAACACCTCTTGGCTGACAATGCAGTCATGGCCCCAGGACAGACTGTCACTGGGTAGCCTGGGTCATGAGCCCTCCCCTGGAACTTGAGGCAGGGTCAGCTCCCTCCCACATCACAAGGAGGGAACACAGGGAGGGGCGGTTCCTCACAAGAAAATCCAGATGTTGTTTTTAAAGGAGGGAAGAGAGGGAGCTGGGGGTGTCCAAACCACAGACAGCCATTGCGGAGGATGGCAGCTGCCCAGCTCTGCAGAAGAGGGTGGGCATATAGACAAGCAGCTGCCCGAAGACAACTGTGGTGTCAGGGAGCACGGGCTTCGGGATCCTCCTCCTCTACGTCCTCTCTCTCTTCTGCCAGTCCCTGGAAGTCACCCTGCTGGGTGAGGTAACAAAGTCCTGCCCCAGGCATTCAGGGATCTGACTTCCCTTTTCCAGCTTGGGCTCTGGATCCCACCCTCCCCTCCAGCCACTCAGCCTCCTCACTCCTTCTGAATATGCTCTGCCCAGTCCAACCCCTGGGCCCTTGCTCGTGCCATCTCCTCTCCCTGGAATGCCCTCTTTAGCATCTCCATGCATTGCAATCCTGCCAGCCTGCAACGCGGGCAGCCCTGCACTGGAATTGGCTGCTCGCGGGCCTGTGTCTCCTCTTACCGTGAGCTCCTGGAGGGCAGGGGAAACACAAGTTCTGTGTCCTCATTTCTTAGTTTGGGCAGGTGAGCAGGAAATATTGGCTGAATGAATGAATGATGAATGAATACATTATAATTGAATGATGAAAGAGAGAGGTGAGAGGTGGAGGGAGGGGAGAGAAAGGCAGCGAGGACAATCCAGTTCGAATGTTACCTTCCTTGGGAGCATCCCCTGAATCCCATTTTCAAAGTCCGCTGTGATTTATTTCTCAGCACCAGTCATTTCTGGATGCGCCACCTCATCTCCCTGTCCTGTGATTGCAGGAAACATGTCTTAATCGTCTCTTTTCCTCCTGCCTCCTCCTCCCCTCCTATGCCCTCCCTGGCATGCTGTGCCTACAAGGGCTTAATGGCTGCTGACTTAAGAAGACTAAAGGCCTTGTAAACATACCAGTGTCCTCCGCTCTCAGGATGATCAGCACTTTCCTACTGAAATAGGGCAAGGCTCAGCTCCATTATTCTCGAGGAGGAGAACCTCAGGCATAAAATGGAAGTGAGGAGGGTGAAAGAGGACAGTCTTGTGAGTTCTCCAGAGAAGAAGGAGACATTGGTTGAGTGCCTGCTGTGTGTGGATGCTCCGTACACACTCTGAGTTTATTTCCACTACAGCCCTGTGAGATGAGTATTGGTCTTCTAATTGTACAGATGAAGAAACTGAGGCTCAGAGAGCTGGAATGACAAGATCAAGGTCACACAGCTGTTCAGAGACATGGCTGGAATGGTACCTCAGGCCCTAGGCAATGAATGGTATGCTAGTGGTAAACTGGCTCTCAAAAACAAAACAAAACAAAAAAGCCCCAATCTGTAGTGTTTGCCAATTCCTGTGGTGTAAATACTCCCCATCAAGGCCATTTTCAAGCTACCAATATGGGCTTGTAAAATTCCCAAATATTTCACAATTGCCTCATGCAAGCTGGTAGCAGCCCAGGCCAGCCATGTCCAGCACTCCACTGATAGTCTGTCTGACCCCATAGCGAGGCTTCTTCCCACCGTCCTGGAAGAGTTGGGGGGTGGAAGGACTGGCTGACGTTGCTGCGAAGTTGAAGTTGCTGCCGCTGGACAGAGGGAGGTGCCGGGATTGGAGGTGGGGTGGGGACCTCCACCAGCCTCAAGCGTTCCTGTGCTGCTCTGTAGCTTGCTGGCTCCCCGTCCCTCTGCCTCTGCAGCAATTTCTCGGCTACTTCCGAAGCTTCCCTGCACCAGGTCTCCATCTTAGATGCCCTCTCTGCTAGGTCTCTCCTTCTTCTGGTTCTTCGTCCTCGTGGTATGTTTTCCCTCCTGTTTCTATCTGCAGGTTTCTCTATCGTTCCTTTTTGTGAACTCTTCCTCCCTCTCAGGAAACATTTCAAAGTCTGTTTAAAAAACAACACAGCGACTGAATTTACAGGTTTTTTTCCCCTCTTCTTGAGAACAGGACGTGAGAAGGCCAGGTTGAATTTCCTGTGTGAAATGGTGTGTGGGCTTTCTGAGCAAAACAAGGGTCAGGCTGTGGTCCTAAAGGAGCCGATGCCAAGGTCACCTGGAATCCAGTCTCTGGCAGTGCAGCCCTCCGGGATGCCCAGGCCACTCCTGCCCTCCCTGGGGATGAGTTTTCCAGACGTGTGCTGGGGAGAGAGCTGGGACGGGCACAGAATGTTCTACCGCACACCACGGTCGCGCCCCATTTATCCAGGTCCTCACCGCAGGGCAAGAGGCCCCCCACCCCACTCCCAGCCCCTAAGTCCAGGCCCTGCTCCACCTCCTCCTGCTGTGGGTATGACCTGGGGCAAGCCACTGTGTCTCTGTGAGCCTCAGTTTCCTCATCTGTGAAATGGGGATGATGAAGCCGACTTGGGGGTCTCGCCAGGGGGACTACATGTAGATAACACACTTAGCAGAAAGCCTGGTAAGTAGGCAGTATTGAGACAACCTTAGACCAGCGGGGAGCGGGTGGAGAGGCAGAAGAAAGGGAGGTGTTCCCTATAAATGCCAACTGAAGCTTTCCCCCATTATATGGCAAAACCATGATGAATTGAATTTCTCTTGATGGAAACTTCCAATCATTAGCTGTGGGGTCTTGGGCGAGTTAACCTATTTGTGCCTTAGTTTCCTAATCTGTAAAACAGAGTTTATAATAGGACCTACCACATAGGAGTACTGCATGGATTAAATGAGTTAACAGACGAAACGTGCTTAGGACAATGCCTAGCATATAGTAAGTGCTTAATCAATGGCAGCTGTTATTATGATCAGTTATTCAAATGATTCTAACAGCCATTCAGCAGGAGAACATGTAATAATTCTCAGTTAAATTCAAGGAGGCCTCTGATGGGGACACTTGCCATACATTTTGCTCTAAGACTTCATGATTAAGGGGTTTTAACCTCCTATGCTGCCCTGGTGTTCTCACCGGTGACATGGGCTGAAAGAGTCCCCGCTTGATAATGAGCATCCCTGGGCAGCGCTTAGAAACCATGGCAGGGATTATGTACTCTCTTGTCCCAGGCTCGAGTTCCACGGGCGGGGGATGCACAGGGCTTCCTCCCTCTGTGGGCATCAGGGCCTGGAGGTCAAGTCCCTGGGGCTCAGGGACCTGCCGCAGCCCCATCTTTGGGTGGCACCTAACCCAGATGGGACACTGCGGCTTCCCACCCCTTGGTCAATGCGATTGGTTGATTGGTTTGTGGAGGGACATATGACCCAAGCTGGACCGAGGGGAGCCTGGCCTTCCTTGAGCGTGGGTCGCGTGCTGAGTGCTGTTGCCGACAAGCTTGTGCACGACTGTGGACCCTTCGCAGCATTGCTTTCCCCGTGGTATAGATGAGGAAACAGGAGTCAAGAAGCCTGATTCCAGCTCCTAGTTCTGCCGCTGACTCACCGTGAACTTGGGGAAGCCCTTCCACTTACTCAACAGACGGCTGTTAAGTGCGGGTGCTGGGGAGTCATCATGGCTCCGGTATGGAATCCTCACTGCGTCTCTCTGATCACATCTGAGATAAATGCTTATTCTCATCTCACAGGCAGGAAAACGGAGGCACCAAAAGTTCACAGGGCCAATAGGTGCTGCAATTGGAACCCAGCCGTCTGCTTCACTGTCTACGCTCTTGAACTGCTGACCATCCCACCCCTCCTAGCAGGGATGGGGTGTCCTCACTGAGCAAGGGTGGTAAGGATGCTGGCCTTGGCCCTACTCTCCAGATTCCTGGTGGGCTCTGGTCTTAAGGAGGCACAATGGGAATCCCAGCTCTGAACTCACTCCCATGAGACCCTGGGCAGGTCATTGGTCCTCTCTGAGCCTCGGTTTTCCTAGTTATGGAGAGATGGGTTCTGGTGCTCCAAGCTCTTTGCACCTTCTGGGAGTGCCTGGGCTCTTAGCACCCCTCCACCCCCCACCCCTCACCCCAAGGTGTCCATTCCTCCCTGCTCCAAACTGTGACCCCTCCTGTGGCGACTTGCACTTAGAACCAGCGGGCTGCGTATCTCCTGGCCTCGCTCCTCTAATGGGGAAAGCAGGCAGTCTGGGTGGGCAGGATCTAGAGGTCCTGGGTTGGTAGAGATCCGCTGCCCACCAGCCATACAAGGTTGTCTGACAAGGGGCAGAGCTGTTTCTATTGATCTGCACTGTCAGCATGGGGAAAGCAGTTGTTTTCTTCTCAATCTGAAATCAATGGGAACGGCCTAGCAGATGGGGGCACAGGGTTTGGAGCCAGGAAATAGTTCCCCTTGAGTTTTGGAAACACAGGCCAGGGCAGACCAGACTGGGCTTCCTTCGAGGGTCAGCTGGCAAGGCGGGGCTGCAGAGCATGCTGGGAAGAGGCCTGGGCCAGGGGCCCCTTCTGGGCTCAGGGCCCACAGAGATGCTCCATGCTTCAGCTCATGGCTGTCCCGCTCCAGCCCTGGACTCTGAACCTGATGCATGGCCTGGTGGTACAGGCCTGACATCCCTGGGCTGGGTCATCAATCTGGTTCTAGCCCCTCCTCAGACATTGACCTGCTGGGTAGACTAGGGACAGTCTCTGTCCCCAGGTGTCAAAGGATGAGGTCAGACCAATGGTCAGTAAGGACAGTCCAGCTCTGCCCTGAAGGGTGATGGTGACAATATTTCCTCCTATCTGGGCATGTTGCGCCCCCACCCCCCAAGTGATGGCTCATAGGGTAGGCATGGCTCTTGGGGGGCCCATTTCACACCCTAGCCCCTGCCATCCCAGTGTCAATTACTGCCCCTTCCCACACACATCTACCCTCTCCTGGCAAAGCTCTTTTCCAAAGACCTCATGATATGCCCACCCCATCCCACACACATCCCCAGGGCCTGCCTGTCTCCGAAGGAGGCTGCAGCTCCCCACGGCGTCAGGAAAGGGGCCCTGCATCTTTGGCCTTCTCTATGGGGGCAGGGCTGTCCCCCAGGAGGGGACCTCAGTTGCTGGGCCCACAGGCAGGGGCCGTACAATGGCCCCTGGAGCTGGGCTCCAATATTTGCTTCAGCAAGGAACACTGGGCTGGAGTTCTGCTCTGGGTCCTAAGCTCTGGGCATACCCTGATCTTTGGCCCTCAGTGTCCCCATCTGCAAAGGGGCACACTGAGCTGGGAAGGGTAGCAGGGCCCTTCCAGGCTGATATTCTCACATTCCCTCCTCTCTCTCTCTGCTCGCCCTATCTTTCCCCCTCCATGCTGCTCCTCCCCTCTTGGCCCCTCCTCTTGTGTCTCACCTGCTGCCTGGCCTCCTGGCCAAGGCTGGCCCTTCTCTCCCCTGTTCCACTCTCTCCTTTAAGATGAGCCATCAAAAGCGCATGTCTGATCAGCCCCTGCCCTGCTCAGCAACCTCCCTGGCTCCCTGGTGCCCAAGACACAGATATCCAGTCCTTCAGGTAACATTCGAGGCCCCCCAGCCTCCTCCTAGTCATCCTCCCTGGGCCTCCAGCTTCCAGCCCCAGCACACCGTTCCTGTTGTCAGGTGAGCCCAGGGCTTCCCCTCCTGCAGGCTCAGTACCTGCCCTTCCATCTGCCTACAGTGCTTTCCCATCCTTTTCCCTTGGTCAAAACAACGCTTCAAGACCCACACAGGTGTCATGTCAGCCATGGGACCAGGTGCGCCCCCTTTAGAGCTCCCACAGCACTGGCTACAGCCACTCCCCCTGCAGGCCTGGGTCAGATTCCAGGTGACCCCCCACAAGAGGGGGTTTGCTCCATGGAGGCTGGTGTCCTCTCCCAAACTCTGAGAGACCGTAGGGTCCCTGAGGGCAGGGGCAGGGTTGCCCCCATCTTTCACCAGGGGCTCCTTTAATAAAGAAAGGTAGCAGCACAACAATAGTATAGGTGTTGGAACCTGCTGGGGTACCCTTTGTAGGGAGAGCAGGGGTCGTTTGTTTGGGACTGGGTTGGGTTAAAACGAGTGAGCTGGAATAGGAGGATTTATCCTAAATGTGGTGGATTTAAATTGAGTTAGGCCCAACCATTCAGGATGGTTAGGCAGAGTTATCTGGGTTCAGCTGGATTAAACTGAGCTAGTTAGATTGGACTTGTTAGTAGAGTGGGGCTGGATTAGTTGGGTTGTCCTGGTTAGGTGAAATGACCTGTGTGGTTGAATTGGGTTGGGTTATTTGGACTGAGAGAGCCAGGTTGGTTTGAGCTGGGTAAATTGAGTTGGTTTGGCCTAGTTGAACTGGGTTTTGGGGTTGGCTTTGCTTGGGTTAGTTCAGTTGGGTTGGTTTGGGCTGGTTTAATTGGAGTTGTCTGGTTAGTTGCATTCAGCAAGTTAGTTGTGTCAGCCTGCTGAGTTGAGTTGGATTGGCCAACTGGGCTGGTTGAGTTGAGTTGGGCTAATCAGTTGATTAGGCTGGATAGGTAGTGGGACAGGGCTCCTCGGGTTGGGGTGGGTGGTTAGGTTTGGTTAGATGGGTTGAGCCCATTCCTTGGGTTGGGTTAGTTGCTTGGGTGACGATTTGGCTTGGCTTGGGCAGGGTTAGTTGGGTAGAGCTAGTGGGATGAGATAGGTCACTTGGGTTTCTAGAACTGGACTGGCTTAGACAGGTTGGGTTGGTTGGCTTGCCTGTTGGGGTAGGCTGGCTTGGTGGGCTGGGTTATGGCCTGGCTGGGTTCCGGGTTGGTGGGGGGATGGCCACAGCCCTCTGAACTCTGCTCAGTCTCCAGCTCTAAGTCAGAGCGGGGGGTAGGGGGTGGGCGCGGTGGCCGCAAATAGCTGTGGGGAACACAAACAGTTTGGTCTTCAAAGACCTCAGTGGTGGCGGCTGTAACTTTCCACACGGCCCCAGCAAGCACGTCTCTAGGCCTTGTGTTCGGGCCCAGCTGCTGCTTCCTCTGTGAGCAAACCACAGTGTGGGGGGCGGGAGAGGAGGGAGCTTGGGGGCTCCGAGTCTCCCCACAGGAGCCAGGCAGGCCTTGCCAGGCATCCCCCAGCTTAGGTGCCAGCTGCTGTCTGCCAAGGGGAGAGATACTGACCCTGCATTAGGGGGAATATCCCCTCCCCTACGGCAGCCCTGGCACAGCCGATGTGCCAGGCCCAGCAGGGGCTTGAGAGGAGGAAGGGCTGTGGGGAGTCAGGAGCAGAGGTGGGGGTGATGGTTCAACTACAGGCCTGGGAGGGTCAAGAGTGTCTGAGAGCTTGGTTTCTCCACAGCTGTGGCGGGATCTGGGTGGACATTCATTCATTCGTTCATTTATTTAAAGAACTATTTCTTGAGCATTCATTAAGTGCAAAGACCTGCAGACAAGGGTCAAAGGAAGGAGAGATGGAGATGGCCACAGAGACAGGCTGAGGCTTCCTGGAGGGCGGTGTTGCCACGCCATCCCCTGTATTCTTACTCCCTCTGCTCAGCCCCTTTCTGTTGCTCCCTTGAAGGACCCACTGTGGGCAGCTCGCAGCCTGCCTGTGCTCAGACAAGGTGTGCCCTGTGGGCAGACGCGATGGTGGCCAAGCCCAGACAGCAGGGCCGACCACTTGCAGCCCAGCACCCTCCCTTCCCCCTGCCCAGCCCTCTAACTTCCCTGCCTCTGGTCTGTGCCACACCCTACCTCCCCACCCATACCAGCTGGGCTCACCCTGCCCTAGTCCCTGGGAAGGCAGAACAGTGAAACCCAAGGGGCCTCAGAGGTTGTCAAATCTAAGCTCACGCTGTAGAGATGAAGAAATTGAGTCGGATGAAGAAATCGGGCCTAGAGTCGAAGCATGGCTTGCCTAGGATACGTGATGCATTGGAGGCAGAGCGAGGGTTGCTGTCTAGATGCCCTGACTGCCCACGCTGGGAGCAGTCACCTGGCTCGGTGGGAAGTCCAGCAGTCCCAGCCTTGTTTTTTACATCTGTGTGGCCTTAGGCAAGTGTCTTCATCCCTCAGCCTCAGCTCCCTTCAGGGCAATGGTTCTCAACCCTAGGTGATTTTGTGCCTTGGGGGAACATTTGTCAATGTCTGGAGACATTTTTGGTTGTCACAACTCGGGGCGTGCCATGGCACCTGGTGGGTAGTAGCAAGAAATGCTGCTAACATCCAACAGTGCCCAGGGCAACCTCCTACAACAAAAAATTGTCTGGTCCTAAATGTCAGTAGTGGTGAAGCTCAGAAACTGTTCTACACTGACCAGTTGTCCCAGTTAGCCTGGGACTGAAGGGTTTCCTGGGACATGGGACTTTCAGTACTAAAACTGGGACAGCCCAGGGCAACAAGGATCGCTGGTCACGCTAGCTTCTTCCTCTGTAAAATGAGACCATCGTTACCTTCCCCACACAACTGTCACAGGCTACATGAGAGTCTGTGTGCTGACGGCTCAGCACCATGCCAGGCCCAGGTCAGCCCTGAGCAAACCCAGTGGCGATTATTCCCACGACACGGATGCTCACCAGGCTTCCTCCTCCTACAGGCCTTTCTCCTGGCGGCCACTCCTTTCCCCTCTTCTAAGCCTGGCCAGCCTTCCTAAGGCTCACAGACCAAGCACCTCCAGGGAACTGTCTCCGAGCAGCCCATCCACAGAGACCTCTCCCTTCTCCGACTTCCCACCACAACCCTGTCTGTCCCACTCAGCCAAGCCCTGGCCCATCACGGGTTCCTACTTAGCTACCAGGTGTTTTGAGGGTTAAGAGTCTTCTTCCCAGGTTGTTTAATTTATTCTCCAGGAATTCTCTGATTCCCTGCTCATGCCCCAACTAGACTGAGAGCTCCCTGAGGGCAGGGGTTGTGGCAGGTGCATGTCTGTGCCCCAGTGCCCAGCCCAGGGCCTGGTGTGGAGAATAGAAAAGCAAATGTCCACTGAAGAAAGTGAACATGTGAGCCCTTGCCAGGGGCCAGGCTGCACCCTCTGAGAGTCCTGGACACACTGTCTTCCCTGTCTGTCACCCCCGCTGCGTGAGACCTGCCTCGGTGTTGGTGCACAGCAGGGAGGCCTGGTCTTGCGTCCTTGAGAAACATCAGGATCAAAGTCTATAATGTGGTAAGAGGTTTGCTGTACACTGAGGGCCAAAGCTGATTACAACACAGTATGCAGCCGTGAGCATATGGGAAATTATATTCACATGAAGGACATGTTGAGTTTTTTTGTTTTTTTTTTTGAGATGGAGTCTCACTCTGTCACCCAGGCTGGAGGCTAGAGTGCAGTGACATGATCTCAGCTCACTGCAACCTCCGCCTCCCGGGTTCAAGTGATTCACCTGCCTCAGCCTCCCGAGTAGCTGGGACTACAGGTGCGTGCCACCACGCCCAGCTAATTTTTGTATTTTTAGTAGAGTTGGGGTTTCGCCATGTTGGCCAGCTGGTCTTGAACTCTTGACCTCAAGTGATCCACCCACCTCGGCCTGCCAGAGTGCTGGGATTACAGGCGTGAGCCACCGTGCCGGGCCGGACAAGTTTTCTTGACGAGAAATGCACTCTGGCTCTCGAGGGCAGAGGGGACAGCCTGCCGCACTCTGGCTCTCGAGGGCAGAGGGGACAGCCTGTCATTGACCTCTACCACTTCCTCGCTGTGTAACGTTGAGCAAGTTTCTTAATTTCGCTGGGCCTCAGTTTCCATGTAAACTGGGCATTATAACCATACCTCCTTCCCAGGGCTTTCGGGGAGGACCTGGTGAAAAGATGCTGCAGGGAGACTACATGGTCAGTGGTCAGTGGGTGTCAGCCACTCCAGTCATGAACGCTCCAGGAGACACTCAGACCACATGAATTCCTCTCCCTTTCCTTTTTCATCCTGCCTCTTGTTCCTCCCTCCAGCTCCCTCATCCC